>NC_134687.1:561513538-561813538 GCF_050947455.1 Rhinoderma darwinii | reverse complement strand
ATAAATACATAACATAATAGTGTTATACAGCATAGATAAATACATAACATGATAGTGCTATACAGCAAAGATAAATACATAACATGATAGTGTTATACAGCAGAGATAAATACATAACATGATAGAGCTATACAGCATAGATAAATACATAACATGATAGTGTTATACAGCATAGATAAATACATAACATGATAGTGCTATACAGCATAGATAAATACATAACATGATAGTGCTATACAGCATAGATAAATACATAACATGATAGTGTTATATAGCATAGATAAATACATAACATGATAGTGCTATACAGCATAGATAAATACATAACATGATAGTGCTATACAGCATAGATAAATACATAACATGATAGTGTTATACAGCATAGATAAATACATAACATGATAGTGCTATACAGAATAGATAAATACATAACATGATAGTGTCATACAGCATAGATAAATACATAACATGATAGTGCTATACAGCATAGATAAATACATAACATGATAGAGCTATACAGCATAGATAAATACATAACATGATAGTGCTATACAGCATAGATAAATACATAACATAATAGTGTTATACAGCATAGATAAATACATAACATGATAGTGCTATACAGCAAAGATAAATACATAACATGATAGTGTTATACAGCAGAGATAAATACATAACATGATAGAGCTATACAGCATAGATAAATACATAACATGATAGTGTTATACAGCATAGATAAATACATAACATGATAGTGCTATACAGCATAGATAAATACATAACATGATAGTGTTATACAGCATAGATAAATACATAACATGATAGTGTTATACAGCATAGATAAATACATAACATGATAGTGCTATACAGCATAGATAAATACATAACATGATAGTGTTATACAGCATAGATAAATACATAACATGATAGTGCTATACAGCATAGATAAATACATAACATGATAGTGCTATACAGCATAGATAAATACATAACATGATAGTGTTATACAGCATAGATAAATACATAACATGATAGTGCTATACAGCATAGATAAATACATAACATGATAGTGTTATATAGCATAGATAAATACATAACATGATAGTGCTATACAGCATAGATAAATACATAACATGATAGTGCTATACAGCATAGATAAATACATAACATGATAGTGCTATACAGCATAGATAAATACATAACATGATAGTGTTATACAGCATAGATAAATACATAACATGATAGTGCTATACAGCATAGATAAATACATAACATGATAGTGTTATATAGCATAGATAAATACATAACATGATAGTGCTATACAGCATAGATAAATACATAACATGATAGTGCTATACAGCATAGATAAATACATAACATGATAGTGTTATACAGCATAGATAAATACATAACATGATAGTGTTATACAGCATAGATAAATACATAACATGATAGTGTTATACAGCATAGATAAATACATAACATGATAGTGTTATACAGCATAGATAAATACATAACATGATAGTGCTATACAGCATAGATAAATACATAACATGATAGTGTTATATAGCATAGATAAATACATAACATGATAGTGCTATACAGCAAAGATAAATACATAACATGATAGTGTTATACAGCATAGATAAATACATAACATGATAGTGTTATACAGCATAGATAAATACATAACATGATAGTGTTATACAGCATAGATAAATACATAACATGATAGTGCTATACAGCATAGATAAATACATAACATGATAGTGTTATATAGCATAGATAAATACATAACATGATAGTGCTATACAGCAAAGATAAATACATAACATGATAGTGTTATACAGCATAGATAAATACATAACATGATAGTGTTATACAGCATAGATAAATACATAACATGATAGTGTTATACAGCATAGATAAATACATAACATGATAGTGCTATACAGCATAGATAAATACATAACATAATAGTGTTATACAGCATAGATAAATACATAACATGATAGTGCTATACAGCAAAGATAAATACATAACATGATAGTGTTATACAGCAGAGATAAATACATAACATGATAGAGCTATACAGCATAGATAAATACATAACATGATAGTGTTATACAGCATAGATAAATACATAACATGATAGTGCTATACAGCATAGATAAATACATAACATGATAGTGCTATACAGCATAGATAAATACATAACATGATAGTGTTATATAGCATAGATAAATACATAACATGATAGTGCTATACAGCATAGATAAATACATAACATGATAGTGCTATACAGCATAGATAAATACATAACATGATAGTGTTATACAGCATAGATAAATACATAACATGATAGTGCTATACAGAATAGATAAATACATAACATGATAGTGTCATACAGCATAGATAAATACATAACATGATAGTGCTATACAGCATAGATAAATACATAACATGATAGAGCTATACAGCATAGATAAATACATAACATGATAGTGTTATACAGCATAGATAAATACATAACATGATAGTGTTATACAGCATAGATAAATACATAACATGATAGTGTTATACAGCATAGATAAATACATAACATGATAGTGTAATACAGCATAGATAAATACATAACATGATAGTGTTATACAGCATAGATAAATACATAACATGATAGTGTTATACAGCATAGATAAATACATAACATGATAGTGTTATACAGCATAGATAAATACATAACATGATAGTGTTATACAGCATAGATAAATACATAACATGATAGAGCTATTCAGCATAGCTAAATACATAAAATGATAGTGTTATACAGCATAGATAAATACATAACATGATAGTGTTATACAGCATAGATAAATACATAACATGATAGTGTTATACAGCATAGATAAATACATAACATGATAGTGCTATATAGCATAGATAAATACATAACATGATAGTGTTATACAGCATAGATAAATACATAACATGATAGTGTTATACAGCATAGATAAATACATAACATGATAGTGTTATACAGCATAGATAAATACATAACATGATAGTGCTATACAGCATAGATAAATACATAACATGATAGTGTTATACAGCATAGATAAATACATAACATGATAGTGCTATACAGCAAAGATAAATACATAGCATGATAGTGTTATACAGCAGAGATAAATACATAACATGATAGAGCTATACAGCATAGATAAATACATAACATGATAGTGCTATACAGCATAGATAAATACATAACATGATAGTGCTATACAGCATAGATAAATACATAACATGATAGTGCTATACAGCATAGATAAATACATAACATGATAGTGCTATAAAGCATAGATAAATACATAACATGATAGTGCTATACAGCATAGATAAATACATAACATGATAGTGCTATAAAGCATAGATAAATACATAACATGATAGTGCTATACAGCATAGATAAATACATAACATGATAGTGCTATACAGCATAGATAAATACATAACATGATAGTGTTATACAGCATAGATAAATACATAACATGACAGTGCTATACAGCATAGATAAATACATAACATGATAGTGTTATACAGCATAGATAAATACATAACATGATAGTGTCATACAGCATAGATAAATACATAACATGATAGTGCTATACAGCATAGATAAATACATAACATGATAGTGTTATATAGCATAGATAAATACATAACATGACAGTGCTATACAGCATAGATAAATACATAACATGATAGTGTTATATAGCATAGATAAATACATAACATGATAGTGCTATACAGCATAGATAAATACATAACATGATAGTGCTATACAGCATAGATAAATACATAACATGATAGTGTTATATAGCATAGATAAATACATAACATGATAGTGTCATACAGCATAGATAAATACATAACATGATAGTGTTATATAGCATAGATAAATACATAACATGATAGTGCTATACAGCATAGATAAATACATAACATGATAGTGCTATACAGCATAGATAAATACATAACATGATAGTGCTATACAGCATAGATAAATACATAACATGATAGTGCTATACAGCATAGATAAATACATAACATGATATTGCTATACAGCATAGATAAATACATAACATGATAGTGTTATACAGCATAGATAAATACATAACATGATAGTGCTATACAGAATAGATAAATACATAACATGATAATAACATGATAGTGCTATACAGCATAGATAAATACATAACATGATAGTGTTATACAGCATAGATAAATACATAACATGATAGTGCTATACAGCATAGATAAATACATAACATGATAGTGTTATACAGCATAGATAAATACATAACATGATAGTGTTATACAGCATAGATAAATACATAACATGATAGTGCTATACAGCATAGATAAATACATAACATGATAGTGCTATACAGCATAGATAAATACATAACATGATAGTGTTATACAGCATAGATAAATACATAACATGATAGAGCTATACAGCATAGATAAATACATAAAATGATAGTGTTATACAGCATAGATAAATACATAACATGATAGTGTTATACAGCATAGATAAATACATAACATGATAGTGTTATACAGCATAGATAAATACATAACATGATAGTGCTATACAGCATAGATAAATACATAACATGATAGTGTTATACAGCATAGATAAATACATAACATGATAGTGTTATACAGCATAGATAAATACATAACATGATAGTGTTATACAGCATAGATAAATACATAACATGATAGTGTTATATAGCATAGATAAATACGTAACATGATAGTGCTATACAGCATAGATAAATACATAACATGATAGTGCTATACAGCATAGATAAATACATAACATGATAGTGTTATACAGCATAGATAAATACATAACATGATAGTGTTATACAGCATAGATAAATACATAACATGATAGTGTTATACAGCATAGATAAATACATAACATGATAGTGTTATATAGCATAGATAAATACATAACATGATAGTGCTATACAGCATAGATAAATACATAACATGATAGAGCTATACAGCATAGATAAATACATAACATGATAGTGTTATACAGCATAGATAAATACATAACATGATAGTGCTATACAGCATAGATAAATACATAACATGATAGTGCTATACAGCATAGATAAATACATAACATGATAGTGTTATACAGCATAGATAAATACATAACATGATAGTGTTATACAACATAGATAAATACATAACATGATAGTGTTATATAGCATAGATAAATACATAACATGATAGTGCTATACAGCATAGATAAATACATAACATGATAGTGCTATACAGCATAGATAAATACATAACATGATAGTGTTATACAGCATAGATAAATACATAACATGATAGTGCTATACAGAATAGATAAATACATAACATGATAGTGTCATACAGCATAGATAAATACATAACATGATAGTGCTATACAGCATAGATAAATACATAACATGATAGTGTTATACAGCATAGATAAATACATAACATGATAGTGCTATACAGCATAGATAAATACATAACATGATAGTGCTATACAGCATAGATAAATACATAACATGATAGTGCTATACAGCATAGATAAATACATAACATGATAGTGTTATACAGCATAGATAAATACATAACATGATAGTGCTATACAGCATAGATAAATACATAACATGATAGTGTTATACAGCATAGATAAATACATAACATGATAGAGCTATACAGCATAGATAAATACATAACATGATAGTGTTATACAGCATAGATAAATACATAACATGATAGTGTTATACAGCATAGATAAATACATAACATGATAGTGTTATACAGCATAGATAAATACATAACATGATAGTGTAATACAGCATAGATAAATACATAACATGATAGTGTTATACAGCATAGATAAATACATAACATGATAGTGTTATACAGCATAGATAAATACATAACATGATAGTGTTATACAGCATAGATAAATACATAACATGATAGTGTTATACAGCATAGATAAATACATAACATGATAGAGCTATTCAGCATAGCTAAATACATAAAATGATAGTGTTATACAGCATAGATAAATACATAACATGATAGTGTTATACAGCATAGATAAATACATAACATGATAGTGTTATACAGCATAGATAAATACATAACATGATAGTGCTATATAGCATAGATAAATACATAACATGATAGTGTTATACAGCATAGATAAATACATAACATGATAGTGTTATACAGCATAGATAAATACATAACATGATAGTGTTATACAGCATAGATAAATACATAACATGATAGTGCTATACAGCATAGATAAATACATAACATAATAGTGTTATACAGCATAGATAAATACATAACATGATAGTGCTATACAGCAAAGATAAATACATAGCATGATAGTGTTATACAGCAGAGATAAATACATAACATGATAGAGCTATACAGCATAGATAAATACATAACATGATAGTGCTATACAGCATAGATAAATACATAACATGATAGTGCTATACAGCATAGATAAATACATAACATGATAGTGCTATACAGCATAGATAAATACATAACATGATAGTGCTATAAAGCATAGATAAATACATAACATGATAGTGCTATACAGCATAGATAAATACATAACATGATAGTGCTATACAGCATAGATAAATACATAACATGATAGTGCTATACAGCATAGATAAATACATAACATGATAGTGCTATACAGCATAGATAAATACATAACATGATAGTGTTATACAGCATAGATAAATACATAACATGACAGTGCTATACAGCATAGATAAATACATAACATGATAGTGTTATACAGCATAGATAAATACATAACATGATAGTGTCATACAGCATAGATAAATACATAACATGATAGTGTTATATAGCATAGATAAATACATAACATGACAGTGCTATACAGCATAGATAAATACATAACATGATAGTGTTATATAGCATAGATAAATACATAACATGATAGTGCTATACAGCATAGATAAATACATAACATGATAGTGCTATACAGCATAGATAAATACATAACATGATAGTGTTATATAGCATAGATAAATACATAACATGATAGTGTCATACAGCATAGATAAATACATAACATGATAGTGTTATATAGCATAGATAAATACATAACATAACATGATAGTGCTATACAGCATAGATAAATACATAACATGATAGTGCTATACAGCATAGATAAATACATAACATGATAGTGCTATACAGCATAGATAAATACATAACATGATAGTGCTATACAGCATAGATAAATACATAACATGATATTGCTATACAGCATAGATAAATACATAACATGATAGTGTTATACAGCATAGATAAATACATAACATGATAGTGCTATACAGAATAGATAAATACATAACATGATAATAACATGATAGTGCTATACAGCATAGATAAATACATAACATGATAGTGTTATACAGCATAGATAAATACATAACATGATAGTGTTATACAGCATAGATAAATACATAACATGATAGTGTTATACAGCATAGATAAATACATAACATGATAGTGCTATACAGCATAGATAAATACATAACATGATAGTGTTATACAGCATAGATAAATACATAACATGATAGTGTTATACAGCATAGATAAATACATAACATGATAGTGCTATACAGCATAGATAAATACATAACATGATAGTGCTATATAGCATAGATAAATACATAACATGATAGTGTTATACAGCATAGATAAATACATAACATGATAGAGCTATACAGCATAGATAAATACATAAAATGATAGTGTTATACAGCATAGATAAATACATAACATGATAGTGTTATACAGCATAGATAAATACATAACATGATAGTGTTATACAGCATAGATAAATACATAACATGATAGTGCTATACAGCATAGATAAATACATAACATGATAGTGTTATACAGCATAGATAAATACATAACATGATAGTGTTATACAGCATAGATAAATACATAACATGATAGTGTTATACAGCATAGATAAATACATAACATGATAGTGTTATACAGCATAGATAAATACATAACATGATAGTGCTATACAGCATAGATAAATACATAACATGATAGTGTTATATAGCATAGATAAATACGTAACATGATAGTGCTATACAGCATAGATAAATACATAACATGATAGTGTTATACAGCAGAGATAAATACATAACATGATAGTGCTATACAGCATAGATAAATACATAACATGATAGTGTTATACAGCATAGATAAATACATAACATGATAGTGTTATACAGCATAGATAAATACATAACATGATAGTGTTATACAGCATAGATAAATACATAACATGATAGTGTTATATAGCATAGATAAATACATAACATGATAGTGCTATACAGCATAGATAAATACATAACATGATAGTGCTATACAGCATAGATAAATACATAACATGATAGTGTTATACAGCATAGATAAATACATAACATGATAGTGCTATACAGAATAGATAAATACATAACATGATAGTGTTATACAGCATAGATAAATACATAACATGATAGTGCTATACAGCATAGATAAATACATAACATGATAGTGTTATACAGCATAGATAAATACATAACATGATAGTGTTATACAGCATAGATAAATACATAACATGATAGTGTTATACAGCATAGATAAATACATAACATGATAGTGTTATATAGCATAGATAAATACATAACATGATAGTGCTATACAGCATAGATAAATACATAACATGATAGTGTTATACAGCATAGATAAATACATAACATGATAGTGCTATACAGCATAGATAAATACATAACATGATAGTGCTATACAGCATAGATAAATACATAACATGATAGTGTTATACAGCATAGATAAATACATAACATGATAGTGCTATACAGAATAGATAAATACACTGTCTGAATGAATAGACGCATGTCCCAATAAACAATGTCATCCAGTGTCCTACAGGATCCAGATGAACAGTCTTATACAACATCCAGATACATAGCGTCATACAGAATTGGGATACATAATTTTATACAACATTTAGATAAATAGCGTAATACAGCATTTAGAGAAAAAAAGGGACAGACACTGACTGGATAAATAGTTTCATATAATGTCCAGATAAAGAATGTCAGTGTCCGGATAAACAGCGTCGCCAGCATTCAGATCAATAGACTGATAATCTAGTGATAAAGTCAGAATTCAGAAATTCGCATTTAAATGTAAAATCTTTGAGACCTGCTCTGTTTAAAATGATTGCTGATTAACTTTTTAATATCCTGATAGCATGCATCAAATCACAGAACCTCATTGAAGCATGTCATGGGGGCATTAGATAGTTAACGCTACAGGTGTGCAGTCAGATATTTTATATTCAGTAGTGCAGAGCACCACACCTTTTGGATGCATCTGTTCATTAAATTAGTACTTCCATTCATCTCAATAATAATTAATAGTATAAAATACGCCTGAATACAAGTCAGCACTGCTATATGTTAAAGTAAGATGCTAAAATTGTTACTCTGAGGCGACCAAGTCGAAGCCAAGGTCCTGGGTGGGCCTTTATTTTTTGTGGCCCCATTGCAGAAGCTGGTTACACAGCTTATTGGAAACGCTGGTCAATAATAATATATATTGCACATAATAAACATACTTTTACAGATAGGATTTATCTCTCTACAAATGTGTGTTGTTTTTCAAGGCAGAGATGTAAGCCAATAACATAACATTCACGTCAAATCACAGGATAACATCTTAAGTCAGGTATGTCAGGTATTATGGATGCTATGTGATGAATGAATTTCTGCTGAAGGCTTATCACTGAGTAGACAGGGCTGTCCAACCTATCGTGGTTACTTGCCTATCTGGAAAGGAATGTATTCCCTACTAGAATCCCTACAACACAATGACGTTTTAACTTTGGAATTTTTTATTATTGCTTTAGTAATATAAAATTGAATTAATCTAGATTCTTTCGGGGTTTATAAGACATAGAAGGTAAATATCGGCCTAACTCGCCAACATCATTCTCTATCATATATACAGCCCGGCTGTCCCTCGGCATCTGCCATTAAGAGAAAGACTTTATGAAAATGTTGGATTTCAACATGCCCGATCTTTTGTTTACCGGAGAGAAAGCACTAACAGATGTGTCTGGCAGCAGCTCATCTCCCTCTCCCTGATCCAAATGTCTACTTTTATAGGAGAGATTTTTTGCCAAGTTATCTTAAATATATGGCCATTTTTTCTAGGACTTCAGGTGTGTAGATTGTATAAAACTTCCCACTTAAAACCAAAGGCCTCTTTTAATCCTGAAAGTACTTACACACTTTGATTTTTCCAATGGGTTTTAGTGAATTCAATTCCAAAGTTAAAGTACAATTCTGATAATAGACATTTTTTTAACTGTGTTTTTACTAAAGACTTTCACATAAAAAAAATATGCAAAGGAAAAAAGAAAGAAGCAAAGTCATCACTAAAGTAAGGCCCCATTTATCCGTAATTGCGGACCATAATTACGGACCTATTCATTTTTATTAACCACGGACACCTTCCCGTATATTTGTGGGAAGGTGTCAAGGCCGTAGAAAGCCTCCGCAAAAGATAGGACGTGTCCTAACTTTGCTTTTTACGGACCGCGCTCCCATACTTTATATGGGAGCACGGGCTGAAAATGAGGGTGGCTGTCCACGGGCGCCAGCGGCTGGCCGTACCCGTAATCACGGACTGTGATTACGGGCACGGCAATGTGCATGAGGCCTAAGTCTCAGAGATATCAAATATGAGTAGTAAATATCAAATATGAAAAGTAAAGTAGCATTGTAAAGGAACAATACCAGAGGTGTAGCTAAAAGCTCATGGGCCCTGGTGCAAAAGTTCAGCTTGGGCCCCCCTCCAGCCCGGCTTACAGAAACCCCATTCACATGCACGGAATTCGGATTGTCATCGGATTCTACGCGTATTTCAGCGATGAATAAAAAAAAATGTTACCATACCTTACATGAGGGGTCAAGCGAAGAAGAGACAAAGAGAGATGAAGGATGGAGGCAGGATGGAAGGATGAAGGAATGCAGGGAAGTGATGGAGGCAGTGGGGGTTGCAGAATCACACACCAGCCCAGGGCTCTGTACAAGGGCCCAACTGGTAAGCGGGCCTTTTCTCCTGCAGATATGCGGCTTCTTTGCTGTGGTAGAACCCGATTGGTGGTGAAACAACTCAGGCAAATGTAGTGCGGGGGGCCCCCCTGGCTTTGGGACACGGTCACAATGGCGACTGCTGCGACCCCTATAGCTATGCCACTGAACAATACACAGTAAACAGCAAGTCGCACAGACCATAAAATGGAAATAAGTGAGGAAATCTAACAATTACAAGTGAGTTCATAGTTTGAGACCTATAGGGACCACATAGCTTGAAATGTTTCCATTTTATTTCAGATGGTAGCACTCAGGTTCTTCTTTGTCAGCATAGCCATATGAGGGCTTGTTTTCAGCTGGACAAGTTCTACTTTTTCATGGCACCATTTATTGTACCGCATAATGTACTGGGAATCTGATAAAAAGTTATTTGTGGGGTGAAATGGACAAAAAACAAAGATTACACAATTTTTTGGGGGATTTTGTTTTTACGGCGTCCATCAGGCGGTAAAAACTACATATTCACCTTATTCTACAGGTTGATACGATTACGGCGATACCAAATTTATATGTTTTGTTTTATGTTTTACCAAAATAACAAATATGTTTTGTGTCGCCATGTTCTGAGAGCCATAACTTTTTTTCTTTTTCCATCAATTTAGAGGTGTGAGGGCTTAAATTTTGTAGGGCGAGCTCTAGTTTTCACTGATAAAATTTTGGGGTACATTCGACTTTTTGATCACTTTTTATTCCTTTAAATAATGGGAAAAAAATTTTGGAACTTTTAATATTTTTGTTTTGGAACATTATAAAAATATTTAACTGTTTTTTACTTTTTGTATTAGTCCCCCTAGGGTACTTGAACCAGCACTGCATGATATACTGCAGTATATCGTGATTCTGACAGTCTCCTTTGAAGCCCTGCCAGAGGCAGGGCTTCAAAGGAGTACAAAGATGGCACACCTGGGGGCCTTCATTAGGCCCCCATGCTGCCATAACAACCATAGTCACTGGCCAATCCCGTCGCGGGGGGCCCGATGCCGTGTTCGAATGGGTGCCCCCTGATTCTAACAGTTTAAATGCCGCGGTCGTGATTGACCGCCGCATTTAAGGTGTTAAACGGGTGGAATCAAATTGATCTTTGAATCCGCCCGTTGCAGTGAGGTGTCGGCTGCGGACCAGACTCACAGAATTCTGGATTTAATATCAGTAATTCAAGCTAGATGGAATGGTACTCCTTCTAGTCAAGCTTTGTGCCTTTCTTTAGATTTACATACAGCTTTTGACTCCTTAAATTGGGATTAACTTTTTTTGTTCTTAACAGATGAGGCTTTGGTCCGAAGTTTTTATCTCTATTCCACAGCTTATACTATAATACTTCGAGCCAATTAATATTAAAGGTTTTCTCTCTACCGGGATCCCAATAGCTCGAAATACTAGACAGGATTGTCCCCTGTCCCTCATCCTATTACTTTTAGTGATTGAACCCACTTGATCAGGATGAATAATAATATCAAGGGAATCCAGATAGGCGGACATACCCAAAAATGTGCACTCTTTGTGGACGACATCCTATTAGTGCTTCCCCTTCAACTTCTCTCCCAAATCTTTACAACATTTTAGTGTGTCAGGCCTCAAAATAAATAAATTAAAAATGTATAGTAAAGCTTTGAACATTAATATCTTGTATAACATGGCTAAATTGATTCAGTTAAACTCTGAGTTATGGTGAAGGGAAAACAAGATTGAATACCTAGAAATTCACTTAGGTCCTTCTTTTCAGTGCCTTTTTTAAAGTCAATTTCATACCTTTGAAGCAATGACTGAAGGACGAATTGACTCAATGGGCATCTATGAACCTGTCATGGTTAGGTCGCATTGCAGCCATAAAAATGACCTTCCTACCAAAAATGTTATATTATTTTCCTGCACTGCCTATTGTGTAGAGTTCCTTTACTGTTATTACATAAAAAATCCGCTCAGTCTCGATGGATACTTATTGAACAAAATGCTGCCCCTACTATACCAATTGATCAGCTCCTATGGATGAAACCCAACAATCGAGCGGTTATCATGTGCCTCTCCTCTTTTCTTGCCTTATGGAATAGATTTAGGAATAGATTCTCTTTTGTTTCTCTGCACACCCCTGCTTCAAGATTATTTAAAAATCCTACTTATGAACTGGGAATGCAACCCCAGACCTTTAAATAGTCTTAGGATAGAAATCTGTACAGAATATGTAGCTTTTATGATAGATTGATCATTCGACCCAGATATTTCCTTACGTATACGCATAAAATGCCTGATTTCGAAGTGTTTCAATACAAACAAATCCACAATTTCTCAATAGTCTCAAGATTTGGTCAGTAGATGTTACCGTTTATACTCCTTTCATAGGTCTGTGCTTGCATAATCCTAGTGGCCACCATATCCTTTCCAGTATTTATTCTCACCACCAGTCTGTGTGTGTTCTCGCAGGAGGGAAAACAGTGCAAGCCGTCCTGACACTGTCCGTAGCTGATTGGACAGTGTTAGAGTCAAGAGATCACGCCCCCTTGTCATTTAGTTGATAGAAACGCCCCATTGACAGTTCAGGGGATTATTTACATATCGGGCGACCAAATATAACGGCACCGATATGTAAATAACGGAGGATTTTTTTTTGAAAGTGACACAGTGTTTGTGCAGCCCTCCCCATTACATGCTGCACTCAGCGGCACATGTATGGGCAGGTGAAAGGTTCTCTTTAACATGCCTCTGTATAGCACTGTATTCTCCCCTAGAAACAATTAGTCTAAGGGAGAATCAAAGTAATACGGCATGACACGTTTTTTCTTCTCTTGGATTCCATATGAATCTGTGAGAAAAAAACCGGTATAAAATCAGAGAAATACGGAGGAACACTATGGGCCCTTAGTGGCTTATGGGCACTGTTTTATGGATCTTTGCAGCACATATATGCAATATGGCCATGTGCATTAAAGAGGTTGTCTCATAATGACAACACCTGTCCATATGCCCTAATAGTATATATGGGCATCAGAACGTGGACGGCCTTCAAATGTAATGCTGCATGTCTGGTCAGTTGCAGCTTTTCCTGGCGATAACTGCTGATCGCTGGGGATTGGAGAAGCCGGACCAGTGGCAATCAGATGACAGCTCCACCTTCATTTGAAAAATGTATTGTCTTAATAAGACAACTTCTTAAAAGAAATAAATATTTACAGGGTAAATAATATTTCAGTAAAGAGCAACTATGAAGCAAGCGTTAAATATGTGCTGCAAAAGTTCCCGACTGCCTCCACTTAAAGTGTTTTCTGTCCAGTTCTCAATATCAGCTTTAACTGGTGTGAAAAAGTAGATCATCATTTGCTAATTTCCCAAAGTCAATGCTACAACCACAATGTCACACTCTGCCTGCCGGCCTGAGCCGATAATCTCCAGTGTTTTTCCTGAGAGTTCCTGAGTTATTTTCTTTTGTGCAGCTGTTCTCTATGGAAATGAAGCTTTAAATGGTCGGATGTGCATGGTCATAGTCAGTTTGTTTTTATATTGCAACATGCATGTCAATTTTGAAGCGGCTGGGGGACGCTTTAAGCAAATACCACGGTAGCGGCTGTACTGGAATTTATTTAACTTGAATTTTATTCAATAAGGCTCTTTTTAGAAGCACTGCCGCATGGCCTCTCTCTATATCACAGCCACTTAGAACGTGTTCTCCTGATATATGGAAGGCTGTGAAACACTGACTACACCATTATTAGAATATATGAAGAATGGGGGGAAATTGAGATGCCGCTAAAATCTACTTATTCTCAATATCAGAGAAACTATTAAAGTCTGGTGTACCACATAACTCCAGCAATGTCTAGCTGTATTTTATGCACAGATGGAAGTTAATATGACAAAAAAAATTCTGGCCTATCTTCGTACCCAATCATACAAGCATTAGACCTTGCTGCAACTTGTCTCCTCCATAACACAGGTTGTAATGGAAGACATTTTTGAACCTAGATTTAAAGCGACACTAATGCATTTGTTTTATTCTAACTGTGCACAACCTGATCTCCATCTTTGATCATTGGTTTTAATAAATTAGGCTCAGTTTATTGCAAGAAATTGCAGAGCAGCTTGATTGAAAAAAACAATAAAATAATAAAATTAAAAAAAAGAAAAAGTATCCTAATTATAACAAATTGTTAAATGACAACAAAAGCTTATTAAACAAATAAAAAATGGGGGTTTTGGTAAAATTCAACATCCACCCTTATTCATAAATTGAGTTTCTAGGAAGCAATCGCTCCCCCCATGGCTGTGGGGAGGGCAAAGCAAGCAGCTGGGTTGTAGGAGTAATAAAGAAAGGGAATCAATAGGCCATGCAATGGAGCCAAGGTGCTGCCATTTATCACACCGCTTCTCTGACTCCAATCATTCATCATGCTCAATGAGGCAGCAAATAGGAAAATGACTATTTGTATCAAACACATCTGCACTCATCCACTGAGGTATTTTATTCCCATTAACTCTGAAAGTAAAATACGTAGACTTTTCTAGCTTCTTTCAGCTCAGGTTGGCAGAAAGAAATTCATAGTACAGGAGCACAAAGGCTTCACTTTACATTCCATTCAAACATACAAGTTTTTTCAGACACATCTATATATATTCTTTTTATATCAGGGGGTTGAGCGCTAATATTCTCTGTCTTCCTCCGCACCGGAATGGCACATTCTTACTACGCTACCTCTCGTGGTTCTTCTTCTCCCATAAATTACCTCTTCTATGTGGCGGGGAAGCTAATTTCCTTAAGTCTTTTGGAAGATCGGATGCAAATGGGAGGAATATTATCATTATGGTGTAATATCCCATGAAATGGGAGCATCATTATCAGGTTTTTTTTATGGTCAGCACAAGCTTATTTCTAATAGAAACGCAATGCTGTGCTCTTAATTAGAGAAAACCTAGCTGAGGTGGTGTCAAGTGCAAAGCATATTGCATCCTATGGCTCTACTAGTGGTGTATTCTCATTATTAGAAATATTATTATTTACCCGTTATTATTTAGATGCCCCACACAGAAATTTGGCATATTAATTTTTATTTTTTTAAAGTATTTTTGTGTGTGTGTGTATATATATATATATATATATATATATATATATATATATATATATATATATAAATTATATTGTAACTATTTTATGTATTTATTTATATTTTTAATTTTACACACACAATAGTTATAAGAATTATTTACCACCCTTAGATGTCCATGATTTATGTGTTAACAACATTGAATCACGGATTTAATGACGATTTTAAAGGGATTTTAAAGTGATTTTTTTTACAGGGAAAAAAAACCCTATTTGTATATTTATTATACTATCTCTAGAATTCTTTACTGTTTCCTTATTGCCTGTGTTTGGGTACCCCATTGAATCTATTTACAATCCTGCATGCTGTGGTGTCACGTGAGTGGGCCAACCAAACTTGGGCAGCTGCAGTGAAGCATGAACCATAGTGATGTCACTACAGTGGGCGGTGACTGGCTGGCCCAATTACAAGACATGTCCTTCCTGGATGACATGTCATCATGCAGGAGTGTAAACAGAGATGCAGTAGGGTACCCAAAATGCGTCAGTAAGGAAACACTGAAGAATCCTAAAGACAGGTATATTTTGAATTTTATTATTTTAGCATCTTGAGCAAGTTTATCATTTTTTGGTTTATCCCTGGAAAACTACTTTAATGTTAACCCCTTCCCGACATTTGCCGTACATGTACGTCATGGAAAGTACTGACTTCCCGCATCTTGCCGTACATGTACGTCAAACGTTTGGCACCGGCTCAGAAGCTGAGCCGGTCCCATCATCACCGGATCTCAGCTGTATCTTACAGCTGACATCCGACTGTAACGGCGGGGACCGAAATTAGCTTCGATCCCCGCCATTAACCCCTTAAGTGCAGCGCTCAAACGCGATCGCTGCACTTAAGGTGTTTGCAGCTCATCGGAACCCCAGTAATGAAATTGCCGGGGTTCCGGTGGCTGCAATGGCAACCGGAGGCCTAATACTGGCCTCCCGGTCTGCCTAGCACCGAAGCCGGTCAAGATCCGCCCGGCGGCGGAGCCTGATCGGCTTCCGTAGCTGCCGGCAAGATGGCGCCGGGTCAGGAGCTGATCCGGCGTCATCAGCGGTGGAAGTCAGCTGTACTGTACAGCTGACATCCACCTGTAACGGCAGGAACCGGAGCTAGCTCCGATCCCTGCCATTAACCCCTTCGATGCAGCAATCGAAAGCGATTGCTGCATCGTAGCGGTTACAAGCAGATCGCCAGCCCTGACAGGCAATCGGGACTGGCGACTGCTGTTATGGCAACAGGAGACACAATGGTCTCCTGCTCTGCCATTACGGAAGCCGATTTAGGCCCCGCCGGGAGGCGAAGCCTAAACGGCTTGCTGTCAGTGAATGACTGACAGATCTAATACATTGCACTACATAGGTAGTGCAATGTATTAGAAAAAAAAAAATCTGACCGTTGGACCTTCAAGTCCCCTAGTGGGACTTGAGAAAAAGTGTAAAAAAAGTATAAAAAAGTGTAAAAAAAAGTGCAAAAAATAAAAGTTTGAAAACAATAAAAGTTTCAAGTAATCAAATAACACACAATCCCCCTTTTACTCTTATCAAGTCCTTTATTATTGAAAAATAATAATAAACCATATGTATTTGGTATCGCCACGACCGTAACGACCGGAGGTATCAAAATATTATATTATTTATTGCACGCGGTGAACAGCGTAAAAAAAACCCGTAAAAAACGTTACCAGAGTTTCTGTTTTTTAGTCACTTTGCCCTACAAATATTACAATAAAAAGTGATCAAAAAGTCGCACGTATCCAAAAATGGTACCTATAAAAACTATAGCTCGTCCCGCAACAAACCAGCCCTCATACCGCTACGTCTATGAAAAATAAAATTAGTTATGGCTCCAATAAGTCAGGAAATAAAAAAATATGCAGTTGTGCCCGAGGAGAACATTTCTTCTGTTTCAAGAGGCGATTTATCAAGGACCTAAAATTAGGGAACCAGGAAGGGAGGGCCCAATCATATCCGATGGAAGCGACGGTGCCCGTATTATACCAGGATAATACTTTCCCAGCAAAATTCCCCAAACTACAAAGGCGCGGAGTGTGGACCAAAAGGGGGATAAGAAATGACACCATTTATCAGTGCGACACCGGCCTGTGCAGAAAGGATTGCTTCACAGCGTAACACACATCTATGGATTATTTTTATTTTTTTATACCACCTGACTATGCCCCTTATATACTCCGCCCCGCTTACATGTACCCCCACATTATAAAACACCAGCAATACTCAAACAAATATAGTACCAAGCAAAATCCGCTCTCCAAAAGCCAAATGGTGCTCCCTCGGCCCTGAACCCTACAGCGTGCCCAAACAGCAGTTTCCTTCAACATATATGGCACCGTCATACCCGTGAGAACCCTTTTAACAATTTTTGTGGTGTGTGTCTCCAGCGTCATAAGCTGGGCATGACATATTTGCCACTGAATGGCATATCTAGGGAAAAATATAAATTTTTAATTTGCACCATCCGCAGCGCATTCATTTATGGAAAAGACCTGTGGGGTGAAAATGCTCACTACACCCCTTAATAAATGCCTTGAGGGGTGCAGTTCCATAATGGGGTCACTTATCAGGGGTTTATTTTTATTATTTCACATCTGAGCCTCTGCAGTTGTGAACCAATACTTTGTAAATCGCCAAATTAGGCCTCCACTCCGCATGGTACTCTTCACTTCTGAGCCCTGTCATATGTCCAGACAAAAGATTAGGGCCACATGTAGGGTGTTTCTAAAACCGGGAAACACCGCATAATAATTAGAGAGCTGTCTTGTTATGGTGGCACAAGCCGGGCACCACATATTGGCATATCTATGGAAAAAAATCCCATTTTCACTCTGCAACATTGAGCGCACACTAATTTCTACAAAACACCTGCAGGGTTAAAATGCTTACTACACCCCTTGGTAAATGCATTGAGGGGTGTAGTTTACAAAATGGGGTCACTTCTGGGGGGTTTCCACTGTTTTGGGCCCACAGGTGCCCAGAAACCAATCCAGCAACATCTGCACTCCAAATGGCGGTCCTTCCCTTCTGAGCCCTGCCGTTTGCCCAAACAGCAGTTTATGACCACATATGGGGTATTGCCGTACTCGGGAGAAATAGCTTTACAAATGTTGGGTTCTTTTTTTCCTTTATTTGTTGAGAAAATGAAAAAATTTGCGCTAAAGCTACGTCTTATTGAAGAAAAAGGACTGTTTTTATTTTCACTGCCTAATTCTAATAAATTCTATGAAACATCTGTGGGGTCAAAATGCTCACTACACCCCTAGATGCATTCTTCAAGAGGTGTAGTTTCCTAAATGGAGTCCCTTTTTGGGCGTTTTCATTGTTTTGTCCCCTCAGGGGCTTTGCAAATGTGACCTGGCCTCCGCAAATCATTCCTGCTAAATGTGATCTCAAAAAGTCAAATAGTGCTCTTTCCCTTCTAAGCCCTGCCGTGTGTCCAAACAGCCGTTTATTACCACATGTGGGGTATTGTTTTACTCGGGAGAAATTGCTTTACAAATTTTGTGGTGCTTTTTCTCCTTTAGTCCTTCTGGAAATGAGAAAAAATTAGCTAAACCTACATTTTCTTTGAAAAAATGTAGATTATTATTTTCAGGGCCTACTTCCAATAATTTCTGCAAAAAAACTGTGGTGTCAAATCGCTCACTATACCCCTAGATAATTTCCTCAATGGGTGTTGTTTCCAAAATGGGGTCACTTGTGGGGGGTTTCCACTGTTTTGTCCCCTCAGGGGCTTTGTAAATGTAACATGGCCTCCGCAAACCATTCCTGCTAAATTTGAGTTCCAAAAGCCAAATGGCGCTCTTTCCCTTCTCAGCCTCGCCGTGTGTCCAAACAGCCGTTTATTACCACATGTGGGGTACTGTTTTACTCGGGAGAAATTTCTTTACAAATTTTATGGTGATTTTTCTCCTTTAGTCCTTGTGGAAATGAAAAAAAATTAGCTAAACCTACATTTTATTTGAAAAAATGTAGATTTTCATTTTCACAGCCTACTTGCAAAAATTTCTGCAAAAAACCTGTGGGGTCAAAATGCTCACTATACCCCTAGATAATTTCCTCAAGGGGTATAGTTTCCAAAATGGGGTCACTTGTTTGGGGTTTTCACTGTTTTGTCCCCTCAGGGGCTTTGTAAATGTGACATGGCCTCCGCAAACCATTCCTGCTAAATGTGAACTCCAAAAGCCAAATGGCGCTCTTTCCCTTCTCAGCCACGCCGTGTCTCCAAACAACCGTTTATTACCACATGTGAGGTATTGTTTTACTCGGGAGAAATTGCTTTACAAATTTTGCGGTGCTTTTTCTCCTTTAGTCCTTGTGGAAATGAGAAAAAAAATCGCTAAACCTACATTTTCTTTGAAGAAATGTTGATTTTAATTTTCACGGCCTACTTCCAATAATTTCTGTAAAAAACCTGTGCGGTGAAAATGCTCACTACACCCCTAGATAATTTCCTTGAGGTGTCTAGTTTCCCAGATGGGGTCACTTTTGGGGGATTTTGACTGTTTTGGCACCGCAAGAGCCCTTCAAACCTGACATGGTGCCTAAAATATATTCTAACAAAAATAAGGCCCCAAAATCCACTAGGTGCTCCTTTGCTTCTGAGGCCGGTGTTTCAGTCCAGTAGCACGCTACGGCCACATGTGGGATATTTCCTAAAACTGCAAAAACTGGGCAACAAATATTGAGTTGCATTTCTCTGGTAAAACCTTCTGTGTTATAAAAAAAATTGTATTAAAAATGTATTTCTGCAGAAAAATATGAAATTTGTAAATTTCACCTCTACTTTGCTTTAATTCCTGTGAAATGTTTAAAGGGTTAAGACATTTTCTAAATGCTGTTTTGAATACTTTGAGGGGTGAAGTTTTTAAAATGGGGTGACTTTTTGGGGGTTTCTAATATATAAGGCCCTCAAAGCCTCTTCACAACTGAACTGGCCCCTGTAAAAATAGCCTTTTGAAATTTTCTTGAAAATGTGAGAAATTGCTGCTAATGTTCTAAGCCTTGTGAGGTCATAGAAAAATAAAAGGATGTTCAAAAAACGATGCCAATCTAAAGTAGACATATGGGGGATGTTAATTAGCAACAATTTTGTGTATTATAACTGCCTGTCTTACAAGCAGATACATTTAAATTGAGAAAAATGCTAATTTTTGCAATTTTTCGCTAAATTTTGGTGTTTTTCACAATTAAATACTGAACATATCGAGCAAATTTTGCCAGTAACATAAAGTCCAATGTGTCACGAGAAAACAATCTCAGAATCGCTTGGATAGGTGAAAGCATTCCGGAGTTATTACCACATAAAGTGACACATGTCAGATTTGAAAAATGAGGCTCTGTCAGGAAGGTCAAAAGTGGCTAAAGAGGGAAGGGGTTAAAGCAAAAACATATCTCTTCAAAGTGGTCCACGTCCATTATCATTATTAAACACAACATAATTGAATGCATAACTTTTCGCCCCTATCACTATGACCAGCACATTGTTTTTTTTTTATTTATTTCAAATATCTTTTTATTAGAGTTTTAAAAGTACAGGAAAATAATCCAGAACCCTACATCATAACAGAAAATGAGCAAAACAGTTAATAATTCCAACAGTATTTCCACAATTATGGAACACACATTTACGGTAATCAAATGGAGATCACCTGTCATGTCATCATGCAGGAGTATAAACATAGATGTGTTGGGGTACCCAAAAAGTGTCAGTCTGGAAATGGTGAATAATTCTAAAGATAAGTATATTAAGAATTTTATTATTTGAATATATTGAGCAAGTTTATGATTTTTCTTTTATCCCCGGAATACTACTTCAAAAGCTATGTACACCTTTTTTATATAAAAATGTGTATCAGTGTGATTGGTGCAACTTTCAAAATACTTTTTATTAAAAATTATTTTTACTTTTTTGAGATACAGCTGCTTTGTATCCCGTATACAGAGCAGCTGTATTGTGGGCTAAGGCCTGAATCCATCAGGTCCATGAAACTGAGGGTTTCAGTCCACGCAGGATCCAACTGTAATCGATCAGATCTAAGTTATGAACTTAGATGTGATCAATAGCAGCTCGATCCTGCGTATCAGAGACACGTGTCAGAGACACTGTGAAGAGGCATCTAAAAGAGCTACAAGCCTCCATGGCTGAGATATAAGCCCGTTCCTTCACCAGTAATGGTGGGGGGTGTGGGATGTTTACCTGTTGCAGGCCTGGAAGCCTTGTGAAGGTAGAGGGTAAAATGTACATAGCAAAATACAGAAAAATCCTAAAGGAAAACCTTGGAGTATGCAAGAAAACGACAACTTGGGAGTACATTTTCCACAAGACAGTAACCTTAAGGGTAAGGCCATACAGGGCACTGACCCGGCCGCGATGTGGCCAACAACCGCGCTGACACTATGTTCGGCACAGCTGTCAAGTATCGTGTTAATGGCCACGTGTTGTTGCGGGTAACAAGGCCCTTTACCTGCAAAATCGTGTGGCCATTAATAAATACACCCTTTATGGCCAAACAATTTTGCAGGTAAAGGGCCATTTTACCCACAGGAGTGTGCGGCCATTTGACAGCCGTGCTGAACCTGGTGCCGGCGCGGTAGTTGGCCACATCGCGGCCAGCTCGGTGCCGCTCCGTGTGGCCTTACCCTTAGTGTAAAAACGACACAAAAATGGCTTAGGCCAGGATCACACACACTCAGTTTTTATGCAGTTTTTGTGGAAGTTTTTGGCTCAGTTTTTTTTAGTCAAACACAGATGTTGACAGAAAAACAAGGAGATGCATCTGTCTTTTCTGTATACACTTCCTTCCTTTTGTTTTGTTTTTTAAATAAATTTCCCCCCTTTGTGTTTTAATTCTTCATCATTTTCAAGACATTAGTTTGCTGTCAGAGAACACTCTTGTTTAAATTTAGAGGCAGCAAACCTGTACATACCTAGACCTGGCCTCTGCTGAGAAGTTAAATAACTTAAAATGTTATGCATTCATTAAATTGCATTTAATGGTTAGAACTTAGAAGGACTGTAGATGGCTTTGTAGAGAGTTGTTTTCACTTTGACTTTTCCTGTTGATCAATCTCCTCCAGTGTGAATTTGTTACATAAAAAGACTTGAACAAATCCAAAATGGGTGAATACTGTACGTAATGATATAGGATATACAATGCATAACTAGTCCATTTTCCTGTTCAGGACTTTAGCAAAACCTGGGTGACGAACTTTGTAAGAGCTGTAGGTTTTCTATGAAACAGAAAACATTTCAACAAGACTTTTTTGATTTAGTTGAAAATTATATTGAAGTAGTTTTATACTTACACTTTTATACTTATTTTTAGCCAGTATTGCATATGAGGAATGTGAATTATTTTTATGCTCTACATTTGTATATCCGATATCTAGGATATTTTGCTAGGTTCTTTTTTTTGCTAGAACCATATAGGACGGGTCAACTTGCCAGCTCCCATTGCTAACAGGTTCATAATAAGCTACAGTTCTTTTCTAAAATATTTCTCCAAGAGATTTACACAAGAAAGGCAACTGCTGAGAAACCTAATCTGGGTGAAATGACAGTATGATTGACAGATCTTCTCTGAAACTACAGGTCCTGTTATGCCAAAGTACTATCTTGGGCGATCACTGCACATTTCTATCCATACTGTTAAACAGTAAAGTGCTACTGTTCTGGTTTAATCATACATTTTCAAGACAGAAATGTAGCTGTAGCTGATATATGTACAGTATAGGCACCAGACGCTGCCTGGTTATGCCCATAAGTAAAAGGACTATAAACTAGTAATCCTATAGGCTGATTGGGGTAATGAGTCTGCCGTTTGTCACCTTAAGCAATTTATCGACGTTCAAATGTCTCCTTTCATTCACAACGGTCTTGTAGGCCACTACCACTGTGGAGAGCAAAGAATCAATTTCCATTATACAATACCTATAGACTTAGTTCATACAAACTGCTAGAGACAGACAGAAAAGTTCACTCTAATGATTGTTACCAGTTAGTTAATAGGAGTAGTGTGAAAACGGAAAGACAACATTACCTTATACAGCTTAACAGATCTAAAATTCTGAATAGCTGACTTCTTTAAAATGTAATGCATCTACAGAAGAAAATCAATGGTCTTGACAGTAGACTGGTCTGTAAAAGGACTTACAGAACACGTGTTTGGCTCGCGGAAGCTGGGCACCGAAGACCTAAATCCTAGTTTGTGGCTTATGTCATACAACGCTAATAATATCAAGGTACTGCAGGGGGCTGAAGTCTATCTCCTCTACAAACCCTCCCAATTATACTTACAAAACAACTTGCTGTAAACATTGAGACTGTTGAATTGATTCTACCTACTCTACAAACAATAAATTGCATGCACTTTCTGGACTTCAGGGATGTGGACCATCTGGACCTTACCTGACTTGGTGATGACTACATTAAATCATGGTGTGTAAGGTACTCTCCCATGGTATTCACCACAAGCAAGGAGGTATGGACTTTTCTGCAGGCTAAGCACAAATATATAAGAAAGACCAGGAAAGCAAAACCGTCATGAACGTAGCCAGCAGTTACCAGGAAGTAAACTAGGAATGATACCAGAGGGCAGGACCAAGGCACAAAGCCAACAGTTGTGACAAACTACATTTTAGGACCAGGAGAGTGAGCAATATCAGGACCATGGCATGAACGTGAGGTCAGCACTAAGAGTAGCCAAGGCAAAAATACTGACCAGGGGCAGCATCGTCACAGGGACCAAGTTAATGGCCAATGACAGGACACTCTTAGCAGGTCTTAGTAGGAATATGTACAATGCACCTTATTGCTAAAGACCAGAGTGATGTCCAAAGCTAAAATATATAAGGGAAGACATAGAATATTAAGGCCTGCTTGGGACTTCCCGCGCACTGACCTTTCAAATTAGTACTGTACATACCTAGAGCAGCAGGTAGCTGCAACAGGAATAGAGAAGGAAAGATGTACTTCAAGTTTCATAACTGATAATAAATGTGTTAGGCTTGTTTTGTGCAATCCATTTCAGTTAATGTTAAAGAACAAAGATAGAAAATGGGATATCATCAATAATTTATTTATGTGTTTATCTTTTTTATTTTATATTTCATATTTTGGGTGTTTCATTGTTTTCCTGATTAGATTTAATTAATTTAATAGTAATATCCCTTTTTTGTAGCATCTGAAATATAGATACGTTAATGAGAACTTAGAATAAAAAAATTCCTGTACATACAGTATACAACATTGAGTTGTTCTCATCAGTCAATTTGTTAAACATTCAAGTTGGCCATAGAGCTATAGATTCTTCCCCAATCTGTCCAGTGTCCATATTTTTTGTGATTAGAAAGACCTTTGGAAAAATTACATTAGGGAACTTATTCATTTGTATCGAGACCACAGTTTAAAATGTGCACAACAAAGTTCAAAGTTAAAGCAAAATTCAAAAATATATAAAAATACATCTATGATGTACCAGTCAGGAAAAGATTATTTCAATATATACACATATTGGCATACAGATAAATATATCATCCTGGGGGTTTCATTCTCAGGTAGTGGCAATGAATATATGTCACAATTTTCAGGGTGTCGACAGAGTGTTTCTGAACTTTATGATGAGCAGAGTTACATATTGACTATTGATACACAAAATTCTGGTTTGAAGATGTTGAAAATGTCAATTATATTTGTCAACCTTCTCAAGCTTTGCCTGTGACAGAGGAGATGAGAGCTCTCAGTATTAACAGTATTATGTGCATAGTGCATGCAGTAGGAGGGCAGAGCAGGAAGTCGGTGAGCTGCACCTTTAGCCAATAGTTGTAGAGCAGGAAGTGATGTCAGCAATAGAGAACCTTCAATAATTGCATTTAGGAGACCAGAGTGAAAGAATTACCAGCCCTGGTATGTTATATGACCCTAGGAGTACTTTTTTTTTACAAATTATGAAAATTTGCCTGGAGTTTCACTTTAAGGTTGAGTAATAATTTCTACTTTTAGGCCTCATTCACACAGCAGAGCTGTGTGCACAGAAACTGTATGGTGGCACACTGTGTTCCTTTAGCTCTGTACTATGGAACCTTAGGCACTACATCTTGCACACAACGCTGTATTACAGATATAGTCTCTCCTAGAAGTATTATTTTAATAGTTCTGTAACATGGCGTCCAAGGGAACATAGAGTGATTTGTTTCTGTCTGATTCATATGGAGACTGAGAAAAAAACATGTGTGCCTCTATATATAAAATTGGCGTCGGTAATGGTGACTCTTGACGCGGAGAAGGCATTCGACCGGGTGCGATAGTCGTTTGTCTGCTCGGTATTGGAAAAAATTGGAATACAGGATGGAATATTAAGAGCTATCAGGGCACTATACTCTACACCCTCTGCGAAGGTTTTTGTGAATGGAGCATTATCTGAGAGTTTTGACATAACGAATGGAACCAGACAGGGTTTATATTTGTATTGTCTATAGAACCATTGGCCCAAGCGCTTAGGTCACACTCAGAAATTAGAGGGGTCCGGATAGGTGATAGACAGCATTGTATTTCGTTATTTTCTGTTTACATTTTGTTGACACTGGCGCAGCCGGAGACATCCTTGGAGGTAGCAATGGCGGTAATTAAGGAATTTGGATCTCTCTCCCTATACAAAATTAATGAGCATAAATCCCAAATTTTGCCTTTTAATATCCAGGCGGAAGCACTGGCTTCGCTAAAATGTAAATTCCCGATGGATTGGCAGTCACAACATGTGAGGTATCTTGGTATAGAGGTCACTACCTCGGTACAGGATTTATATAAATATAATTACATCCCTTTGTTGAAAATTACAGAACAAGATATGCAATTGTATATTAAATCTGAAATCTCATGGGTGGGTCTTCAAAATGTTAATTCTGCCTAAAATTTTGTATATCTTCAGAATCGTCCCTATTCATCTACCAGCCTCCTTCTTTAATAAAATACAGAAACTGTTAAACAACTTCATTTGGAAACCGGGCAAACCTAGAATTGCCTCTTCAATCCTTAACAGAGATAAAAAGTTTGGTGGTTTAAGTTTGCCTAACATTTTAGACTATTATTACGCAACTCAAGTATCGTTATTAAGGAATCGGTGGATTGGGGATGTGTCTCAACATTGGATACACATAGAGACCTTTTTAGCTCCGGGTCAAAATTTGAGGCCTTTACTGATAGCGGCTCTCACTACAATAGCTTTACCAGCCCGTCTTCCCTATTTTTTGTCTACTTCTCTGTTTTACTGGAAAAAATTTCACTCTGGTAGCGAATCTTCCCAAATTTCCTTACAGCATGTAACGCCTATTGAGATATTTCACATTGCTCTTCTAGACATGAAACTGGACTCTTGGAAAGAGAGAGGCATAGTATACTTAACGGATCTATTGGATGGCGGGAAGTTAGTCCCGTATTCGGAACTGACCCATAAATATGGTATTGCACATAGAGATTTTTATAAATACTTACGAATTAGACATTTCTTACCCACTATGGATTTGAGCGTACTTTAAGCCAATGCGGACGTATTCCAATTATGGTCAGCCCCATCAGATAACCCAGTCCGCCTTAAACCCCTTTATTCTGTAATTGGCTCTAAATCCTCGTTTGTTAAAACCTCCCCCCTCCTTGCTTGGGAGAGGGACCTAGGCCAGACATTCGCTGTATCCCAATGGACATACTCCTTGAAATTCCTTGTTTCTACTTTTAAATGTGTATCTCATTATGAAGCCGCTATCAAAACAGCCCTCAGATGGTATTATACACCCGACAAATTGAGCCGTATGTACCCGGGTTCTTCTGATCTTTGCTGGAGGGGTTGTGGGCACAGAGGTACTCTCATACATATAATATGGTCTTGCCCTTGTCTTGCTCCTCTATGGTCATCGATCTTTCAACTGCTTTCCGGGTTGTGCAATAGGGTCATTCCGCTATCACCATCTTTAGCACTTCTATTTCTCGGAATAAATGAGATACCTATAGAAAATAGGGTACTTGTGGCTCATATCCTTTTGGCTACTAAATTAGGGATAACTAGGTATTGGAAGAGTGTGAACCTTCCCTCTGTTGGGGAAATATATGATATGCTAAATACTACATGTGCTTACGAAAAAATGATGGCATATAAAGATCACAAATACCCGCAGTATATAGAGACCTGGAAGAATTGGCATCTTTTTTCTCAAAATTGTATATCCCCGTAATACATGTTCGAAACCGATATATTTAAACCTGAAACTCTCTATTTTTGTTTTTTTGTACATATGTTTTTGCCCTATTTTCAGGGCCTTTTTGTGTGTGTTGACCACATGCAACATGTTTTAATGTATTTTCTTTCTCCGCATGGTTAGTACTTTGTATAAATGTGGGGGTGCTTAGAATGACTCTGAGTTGCCAATTTACGACACTATGCTAGTTCTATGTACTAAGTATATTATGTGCTATACTGCGTTTTTGTACAACCATGTGTTTGTGGTTATTGTGTATTATATTTGTCATTTTGAAAATTTTTCAATAAAAATATTGATGGTAAATATATATAAAATTGGCGTATCTCAACAGACCCTATTGACTTTAATGTGTTCAGTTGAGGCTCCGGTATTACTGACATCAAGAATAACTTTGCCAACTGTGCTATTCTTGCCGTCACAAATACCAAAACGGCGGACCCAATCCCGACGTAGCCCTTAACACAAGTGTGAACATAGCCTAAAATCAGACACATGAGACAGCTCAGCCAACGATGCATGTTCATTTTAATGGGTAGAGGCCAAAAAGGATCAGGCATTTTGAAGTTTAGCATGCCTGATCTTTCTGCTCCCCAACATCTGTCATTGGGTAGTCTTAGGAGGCTCCCATAATATTGTTGGCTTATCGGCAGGTCCGGCTGTCTTTTATCTTATGCCAGCTTTAGACTGATGAAAATTAGTACCTCTTATTAAAAATGTATTGGATCTTTTAAAAAATAGTTCTCATTTGCTAATTATGATTGTTACTATGGGGCTATTAGATGAACGATAATAAACACTGAATCATTTATCACTTTGGGGGGGACATTTTAGGTCTATACATCTAGAATAACTACTGCAATTGTTTCCTTTAGACATTAATACCCCTGCTGGTGAAAGCTTTATGTTATATATAAACTTTAGTTTTCTAAAATATAATTATTTAATAGAATTTAATCCGATGAAATTATTTTTTGAGAAAAAACATATAATTTTTTTCTTAAACAACTTTATATCATGACCTTTCTGAAATGTTTGCAACACAGATGATAAATTAGTTTTCATTTAAATAAAATCATCTATTAAAAGTAATTAGGTATTTAGACAAACGTGTGAAATATAATCAACATATAAAATAATTGAAAATAATTTTACTACTTGAATAATTATCTATTTTCCCTGTTTGAAAAGCGTTTGCATTACAACACTGTATTGTACCATGTTATATCGCTGGTTACTGGAAATATACATCAATAACATATATAATATAATGGGACATTATGTGAGATTTTTTTATACAGGTGCACCATGTGAGCGATGTGCTAGTACCTCTACCTCATGCGGAGTGATCGGTGCATCTCTGAAGCCCCACCCAATTTTTACAACACATTAATATAGCCGGGATGCCAAATTTTCAATCTATTTATGACAGTAAACTCTTATAAATACATTAATAAATCTGCCCCAATGAGTGTACTATAAGTTCACACGGGTGAAACTTCCACACCAAATCCCACCCAGATTCTGTAGGGAACTTCTGGAAAAAAGTCTGCGCCAAATAGTATTTGATTTGGTGAACATATTTGGCCAAATTTGCCGCTGTAGAGAAGCAATGGAGATTTAAAATAAAAAAAATAACATACTCAACGTCTCATCTCATGTGATGCTGTAGCCTGTGATTGGCTGCAGTGGTCACATGGCACAAAACGTCATTCCAGGAGGCCTGTAATAAAAGCAAAAGGGTCACAAAGTATGAAACCTGACAAACAGATATGTATAGTAGCTGTGATGTAAGTGTTCAACTCACCTTTCTGAGTTGTGCATATGTAGGCACATCTCTGATGATAGCGTGGAATAGATTTATATGGTGGCTGCTGCTTCCTTGGCAATATTCCGGTGGGTCCATTAGGTAAATGCAGTGGAAATAGAAAAGGATCGCACCTATAGTAGTGCTGCCAACAGTCTCTTAGAATCAACCAACATATGACTATAAAGGCTTATTCAGACGAACGTATAATAGGTCCGTGCGATGCGCGTGATTTTCACACGCCTCGCATGGACCTATGTTAGTCAATGGGGCCGTGCAGACTGTCCGTGAGTTTCACGCAGCGTGTGTCCGCTGCGTAAAACTCACGACATGTCTTATATTTCTGCGTTGTTCGCGCATCACGCACCCATTGAAGTCAATGGGTGCGTGAAAATCACGCGCAGCACACAGAAGCACTTACGTGTGACGCGCGTGATTCGCGCAACAGCAGTAAAAACTATGAATGAAAACAGAAAAGCACCACGTGCTTTTCTGTTTACAAACATACAAACAGTGTGTCATAATGATGGCGGCTGCGCGAAAGTCACGCAGCCACGCATCATACGCGGCTGACACACGGAGCTGTTAAGTACCTTTTGCGCTCGCAAAACACAGCGTTTTTTGCGCGCGCAAAACGCACACGCTCGTGTAACTCCGGCCTAAGAAGTTTTTTTTTATTCAGGGACAGAGCGTTTGATTTCTTCATCGGGTTTCTACCCAGTGTATGGACCTGATGAAGAAATCGTTGTTGATTTGAAAACGTGTTGTCCCTAAATAAAGAAACCTTTTTATATCCATCGTTTGGTTGATTCCAAGAGACTGGCGGCAGCGCTACGATAAGTGTGATCATTTTCTATCTCTACTGCATCCCAAGAGGATGGCTCAGCAGAGACCGAGCAAAGGGAGCAGAAACGCGTCTCTTTGGGAGCACCATAAGAGGTAAGTATGTTATTTGAGGAAATTTTGGTCTAGTTGCGATCTTTGCTTTGGGATTGCAGCTATTCTGCGGAAGAAAAAACACATTTTCCATTTGCTGCAGATTTTAACTTCCAAATTGAACTCAATGAGGAAAATCTGCAACAAATGCACAACCATTCCACAGCATAAATTGACATGCTGCGGATTTAAACATTTCTGCATGGAAATTTTCCGTAAGATGAGATTTGTGAAGTCTCATCCACTTTGCTGCTAATGTAATACGCTGAAAATTTTCTGCCTACAAATTCGAATGGAAAATCTGCAGCAATTACTCTCTGTGTGAACATAGCCTAAGTGTGACAAAATGATAGACTGATATATAGAGATTGGTCAACAACTGTATTTATGTGGTTTGTAATATTTGTGTACACAGATTAAGTTTAGTATAATATCCTACAGGTTCTGACTGGCCTACCAAAGACCTACAGGGTCCTCAGTGGACCCAGGCTCTGACACAGTAATGGGCCTCAAAGGTCCAGCAGAAGACAACCCCATTTAGGGGTGACTTTGGGCCCAATTATTTGTCACTATTGTCTTTTTCCTATTAGTTGATTCACAAATACCCTATTAGACCTTATTGCTATTCCTGTATGTAAAATGATAACAGCAAAGATCATAATACAATTAAACATGTTCAGTTCTGCCCTTTGGTGTGCCCAAGGAAACCTAGTTCTACTCTAAGGGCTCATTCACACGAGCGTGTTCCACATCCGTATTCTGTCTGTTTAAACAACGGCCAGCACACTGACTCATGCATTCTAATGAAGCCATTCACACATCCGTGATTTTTCACAGAGCGTGTGTCCCCCGTGCAAAACTCACTGCATGTCCTATTTTTATCCATTTGCGGATCTGACTCACCCATTAAACTCAATGGTTGCGTGAAAATAACGGACAGCACACGGACGACATCCGTGTGCTGCACGTTTTTCTTGCACAGTTGCTAAGGAAATTGGGAGAAAAAAAATTAAAACCGATTTGTGTGATCATGTGTCCTTCCTTGCGTTCATGAAATGCGCTTACAACTCGTATAACATACCTGCGCTAAACGCGGACAAACGGAACTCGCACGGAGATACACACGCACGTAAATTGATGGACCCAGGAAAGGTAAGTATAATAATTGCTTTGCTTTTTTATGTGTTATGAATTAATTTTTTTTGTTTTTGTGTTTTTTTACAGGTTCGGTTGTTGGACTATGTCGGATTCGAAGACTTTTTCGATGACTGTGGTTTTGTGTTTTTTTTCATTTTAATAAAATATTTTTTCTATGTCTCTAGTTTTTTTTTTACTTTATTACTACTACCTTAATAATGGCCGAACTGCAGTTTTTCACGTCCGAGGTGCATCCGTGCTCTGCGCTGCAGGACGCGTTATCACGCATCCCCATAGACTTGAATCTATGGCGGGATGTGTGAAGCGTGAAAGAATAGCACATGTCCTATTTTCTCACGGACCGTTGACACGGTCCGTTGAAACAACGTCTGGGTGAACGGCAACATTGAATTACATAGGTCCGCGTGACGGACGTTGTTTTAACGGCCGTCACACGGACGTATAACACGTTCGTATGAACAAGGCCTTATTCACGTCCGAGGGTGTACCTCGGACGCGAAAAACATTAGTTATCCACGTCCGAGATGCGCATAGCTCGTGTGAATCCGGCCTTAGGCTACATTCACACGAGCTTGTCCGAATTGCGTGCGCAAAAAACGGACTGCATCTCCTGCATTTCATGCTTGCGTGCCATCAGTGTGCGTTACGTATTGTATAAGTGTACTTTGCGTGTGGCATCCGTTTTTTTAACGTCCGTGATTCTCCTCTACAAGCACTTCCTTTTTTTTTTCAATTCTCTGTATTTCTTTATTAACTGATGCGTGAAACACATGCGTGTTTTTCACGCACCCATAGACTTCAATGGGCGGCTACATCCGCAAAAATGCACCAATACAGGACATGCAGTGAATTTCACGCAACGGACACTCGCTGCGTGAAAACTCACACATGTCTAAATAGCCCCATTGAAATGCATGGGTCCGTGTGCTGTCAGTTATTTAAACAGACAGCACACGGACGAGGAACCCATTCATCCGATTGAGCCCTTACCCTCCTCTTCGGCTCCAGGTGCACCAGTCCGGACCAGTGCTGCGCCTGGAGCGAGGAGGGTAAGTATACTTTTACTATAATAACAGAGGCCCGGATAGTTTTTCACAGTTTCTATAGTAACTATAAATAGGTGTGGTGCGAGGGGCTGTGGGCCCGCTTGGCTTCGGGGCCCGGTCACAATTGCAACTGCTGCAACCCCTATAGCTACGCCACTGATTGGTCCATGTAAACAAGGCTGCGATTAGCCAACAAATAGACAAACGCTAGTTCGTCAGCTGATCACATCGTTTAGGTGGTCAATAAAAGGAATGTGCTGTCTACAATGATGCAAACTGATGGGGACTGAACAATCCTATTAATGATCGCTTATCCTCTTACAGTAAAGCATCGGCCATGTAAAAGGAACTGTTATATCGTCGATTGGCGATCGTTATGGGCAGAAATCTGCCAACTTAAACTGGCCTTAAATATGCTCACTAAATTCACAAACAGAAGGTCTATCTATCTATCTATCTATCTATCTATCTATCTATCTATCTATCTATCTATCTATCTATCTATCTATCTATCTTTCAAGGTGGAAACACTACTGCCTAAAATATAGTGGTAAAGGGTGGTTTGGGCTTTACCCTACCACCCCAGAGACTTCATTCTTAAGGCCCTTTTACACCGACCAATTATCAGGCAAACGAGTATTCACAGAACGCTCGCTCCCGATAATTGCCCTGTGTAAACAGGGCAACGATCAGCCGATGAATGAGCAAATGCTTGTTCATTGGCTGATTGCATAGTTTTAAATGCCAAAACTATTACCGTTGTCGGTAGCGAATCTTGGTGTGCAAACAGAGAGATGCGTGGCCGACATGATAGAAAAGTATGAGGATAAGCAATCATAGTAACGAGCACTCGCCCCTTACATAGATCCTTGTGAAAGGAGAAAATGAGTGCCGATCATCGAGCTTTAGTCAGTGCAGTCTTTTGTCTTAAATGACCACTAAGCATAAAATTCAAACCAAGAAATAAGAACAAATAAAATCTCACATAATAACCATCTGTTTCTTGCTCCTATTCTTTTATATATCACAATTTCAAAACTTGGAAAATAAAAGAGAAAAGAAGTGCATACTTGCCAACTGTCCCGAATTTGTTGGCAATGTCCCGAATTTACAGAGACATTCCCGAAAAATTACTGTCCCAGGACTTGTCCCGGCAACTGCTACATTCAATTGTATTTGCGTCCTCAGGGCGCAGATACAATTGAATACAATGGCAGAGCAGGAAACTATCCGCTTCCTTCTCTGCCATTCACTCCTCCTGGAGTGAAATCCCAGGCCAAAGCGCTGCCGACGCCCTGGCAAGTGAGTCCGCTGCAGGAGGTGCCACTGACGTCACTGTCCTTATATTAGCAGAATTCCTGGCTAGGGCATCAGCAATGCTTTGGCTGGGGATTCCAGTGCTCCAGGAGTAGCCCATGACTTCACTGTGTATATAAGGCCAATATCTACTGGAAGCATTGTGTGGCAATATCTACAGGGGGCTGTGTGTGATAATATCTACAGGGAGCAGTGTGTGGTAATATCTACAGGGAGCAGTGTGTGGTATTATCTACAGGGAGCAGTGTGTGGTAATATCTACAGGGAGCAGTGTGTGGCAATATCTACAGGGAGAGCCTGTGTCAATATGTACAGGGAGCAATGTATGGCAATATCTACAGGGGGCTGTGTGGTAATATCTACAGGGAGCAGTGTGTGGCAATATCTACAGGGAGCAGTGTGTGGCAATATACACAGGGAGCAGTTTGTGGTAATATCTACAGGGAGCAGTTTGTGGTAATATCTACAGGGAGCAGTGTGTGCTAATAACTACAGGGAGCAGTGTGTGGTAATATCTACAGGGATCAGTGTGTGGTAATATCTACAGGAAGCAGTGTGTGGTAATATCTACAGGGAGCAGTCTGTGTCAATATGTACAGGGAGCAGTTTGTGGCAATATCTACAGGGGGCTGTGTGTGGCAATATCTACAGGGAGCAGTGTGTGCTAATAACTACAGGGAGCAGTTTGTGGTAATATCTACAGGGAGCAGTGTGTGCTAATAACTACAGGGAGCAGTGTGTGGTAATATCTACAGGGATCAGTGTGTGGTAATATCTACAGGAAGCAGTGTGGTAATATCTACAGGGAGCCGTCTGTGTCAATATGTACAGGGAGCAGTTTGTGGCAATATCTACAGGGGGCTGTGTGTGGCAATATCTACAGGGAGCAGTGTGTGGCAATATCTACAGGGAGCAGTGTGTGGCAATATACACAGGGAGCAGTTTGTGGTAATATCTACAGGGAGAAGTGTGTGGTAATAACTACAGGGAGCAGTGTGTGGTAATATCTACAGGGATCAGTGTGTGGCAATTTCTTTAAGGGGGCTGTGTGTGGTAATATCTACAGGGAGCAGTGTGTGGTAATATCTACAGGGAGCTGTGTGTGGCAATATCTACAGGGGGCTGTGTGTGGTAATATCTACAGGAAGCAATGTGTGGCAATATCTACAGGGAGCTGTGTGTGACAATATCTACAGGGAGCAGTGTGTGGCAATATCTACGGGAAGCAGTGTGTGGCAATATCTACAGGGAGCAGTGTGTGGCAATATCTACAGGGATCAGTGTGTGGTATTATCTACGGGGAGCAGTGTGTGGTATTATCTACGGGGAGCAGTGTGTGGCATTATCTACTGGAAGCAGTGTGTGGTAATATCTACAGGGAGCAGTGTGTGGCAATATCTACAGGGAGCAGTGTGTTGCAATATCTACAGGGAGCAGTGTGTTGCAATATCTACAGGGAGCAGTGTGTGGCAATATCTACAGGGAGCAGTCTGTGTCAATATCCACAGGGAGCAGTGTGTGGCAATATCTACAGGGAGCAGTGTGTGGTAATATCTACAGGGAGCAGTGTGTGGTAATATCTACAGGGAGCAGTGTAGGTAATATCTACAGGGAGCAGTGTGTGGTAATATCTACAGGGAGCAGTGTGTGGCAATATCTACAGGGAGAAGTCTGTGTCAATATCTACAGGGAGCACTGTGTGGCAATATACACAGGGAGCAGTTTGTGGTAATATCTACAGGGAGCAGTGTGTGGTAATAACTACAGGGAGCAGTGTGTGGTAATATCTACAGGGATCAGTGTGTGGCAATTTCTTTAAGGGGGCTGTGTGTGGTAATATCTACAGGGAGCAGTGTGTGGTAATATCTACAGGGAGCTGTGTGTGGCAATATCTACAGGGGGCTGTGTGTGGTAATATCTACAGGAAGCAATGTGTGGCAATATCTACAGGGAGCAGTGTGTGACAATATCTACAGGGAGCAGTGTGTGGCAATATCTACGGGAAGCAGTGTGTGGCAATATCTACAGGGAGCAGTGTGTGGCAATATCTACAGGGAGCAGTGTGTGGTATTATCTACGGGGAGCAGTGTGTGGTAATATCTACGGGGAGCAGTGTGTGGTATTATCTACGGGGAGCAGTGTGTGGTATTATCTACTGGGAGCAGTGTGTGGTAATATCTACAGGGAGCAGTGTGTGGCAATATCTACAGGGAGCAGTGTGTTGCAATATCTACAGGGAGCAGTGTGTTGCAATATCTACAGGGAGCAGTGTGTGGCAATATCTACAGGGAGCAGTCTGTGTCAATATCTACAGGGAGCAGTGTGTAGCAATATCTACAGGGAGCAGTGTGTGGTAATATCTACAGGGAGCAGTGTGTGGTAATATCTACAGGGAGCAGTGTATGGTAATATCTATAGGGAGCAGTGTGTGGTAATATCTACAGGGAGCAGTGTGTGGTAATATCTACAGGGAGATGTGTATGGCAATATCTACAGGGAGCAGTGTGTTGCAATATCTACAGGGAGCAGTGTGTGGTAATATCTACAGGGAGCAGTGTGTGGTAATATCTACAGGGAGCAGTGTGTGGCAATATCTACAGGGAGAGTCTGTGTCAATATGTACAGAGAGCAGTGTATGGCAATATCTACAGGGGGCTGTGTGTGGCAATATCTACAGGGAGCAGTGTGTTGCAATATCTACAGGGAGCAGTGTGTTGCAATATCTACAGGGAGCAGTGTGTGGCAATATCTACAGGGAACAGTCTGTGTCAATATCTACAGGGAGCAGTGTGTGGCAATATCTACAGGGAGCAGTGTGTGGTAATATCTACAGGAAGCAGTGTGTGGTAATATCTACAGGGAGCAGTGTATGGTAATATCTATAGGGAGCAGTGTGTGGTAATATCTACAGGGAGCAGTGTGTGGTAATATCTACAGGGAGCAGTGTATGGCAATATCTACAAGGAGCAGTGTTTTGCAATATCTACAGGGAGCAGTGTGTGGCAATATCTACAGGGAGAAGTCTGTGTCAATAACTACAGGGAGCACTGTGTGGCAATATCTACAGGGAGCAGTGTGTGGTAATATCTACAGGGAGCAGTGTGTGGTAATATCTACGGGGAGCAGTGTGTGGTAATATCTACGGGGAGCAGTGTGTGGTAATATCTACGGGGAGCAGTGTGTGGTATTATCTACGGGGAGCAGTGTGTGGCAATATCTATAGGGAGCAGTGTGTGGTAATATCTACAGGGAGCAGTGTGTGGCAATATCTACAGGGAGAAGTCTGTGTCAATATCTACAGGGAGCACTGTGTGGCAATATCTACAGGGAGCAGTGTGTGGTAATATCTACAGGGAGCAGTGTGTGGTAATATCTACGGGGAGCAGTGTGTGGTAATATCTACGGGGAGCAGTGTGTGGTAATATCTACGGGGAGCAGTGTGTGGTATTATCTACTGGGATCAGTGTGTGGTAATATCTACGGGGAGCAGTGTGTGGTATTATCTACGGGGAGCAGTGTGTGGCAATATCTACAGGGGCTGTGTGTGGTAATATCTACAGGGAGCAGTGTGTGGCAATATCTACAGGGAGTTTATGGGGCTCCCGTAATTACGGGTGGCTACGTTTGTGCACCCATAATTACAGGAGCGTTGCTAGGCGACGTCATGGGATTTCAATTTTTGACTAAAGAGAAGCAGAGAAAATGGCGTCTGAGCGATCATGTGACCCTTTTAAGGGGTTTGGACATGATTGTGACATCATTACAAGCCCCCGTTTTTTAAATACGGGTGTAATACGGATGAGAATGGACCCGTATTTACGGGCACAGGTCCGTAAATACGGGTTAAATATGGGTTAAAAACATGTGACAAACGACCCGTATTTACGGCCAGTATTTACGGGAGGGAAAAAATATGGTCGTGTGCATGGGGCCTAAGAGCTGAACATTTAATAATAAGTCATTAGGATGTGGGCAGTCAGAAACTGTTTCTCATTTGTACTTGTTGGTGTCTAAGCTTTTGGGCATATGCAGCTTCGGGCCCATAAAATTATGAATCAAAATTGTTTTAAATGCACTTATTAGTTGGATTTTTTTGTTTAAATTAATTTTAAAAGCTTGTTGGCTATCAGCATTTACAGTCCTGGAATTAGCAACAAAGGGTAAATAAAAAAAATTTTGCTGCTACTCCAGCAATTGTGCGACAGAAGCTTGGAAGAGATAAAAGGGTTAACAAAGTGTTTCATAGTCCTAATGGCAAACTGAAACATGTAGATGAGAAGCAGATCGGCTTGTCGCCCTGCTCATTGCTGGTGGTGCAGACTGGCTGCAGAGAGCGCACAGAGGACGCGCATGTGCAGTCCCTTCCTCAGACTCCCCCGCCCTTCTCTTGCTTGCTGGAGAACTTGGCTTTCTGCCTGTTCAGGCATTCATCATGAGCTCCTCAGGGATCAGCAGGCAAAGTCACAGTCTGCACAAACAGAGCTTTCAAATTCATAAAATTCATAGGATTTTTCACAAATGAATGAACACAATTTTCTACCAATTTCCTCATTATGCAAATATGCAAAATATCAAATTTAGGCCAATTAGGGTCCTCCACAGTCCCAAATTCACCCGTTTAAGCCATAATTGCAGAAACTATCAAATAATTACAGTCGCTAATTGGAAATATTTGTGACAGATACAACAAATTCTTGCACAAATTACATTTCATTCTAGGAACCACTGCGCGCCACTGAAATTTTATCGAAGTCTAATTTAACTTACATAATGAGTTGAATTGAGTACTTGTTATCAAATTTGAGCAATTCATAGCCCCGTAATGTGGAATGATCAAATAAATTAAAAGGGAATTTATTCAATATTTTGTTGTGATCGTTTTTTCTGAGCCACTGCTATTTTTGGAGGTGTTTTTTTCCCCTAATGCTCTGTGCCTGCACGTGTCATTGAATCTCTTCTTACCGTAAATGGTTAAACACAAAAGAAAAAAGGGTCGAGTTTCCTTTCATTGCTTCCGTCCAGCGTCACCTCAAGGAGCAGGATTGTAAAATAGGATATTAAAGAAAAACACATCCACCATACAAGCTGTGTGCGCGGCTTATTTTCCTCGTCTTGTAGCAGAACACACTGATGCCGGTGCCTATTCTATATATGTTCTATATAATAAAACGTTGCTTTGTTATTGTTGTTTTTATATTATTATTTTTATTGGTCTCCTAAAACTACGTTTTAATGCAGGAAAGCAAAAGATCTGTCGGATTGAAATGCTCCTCTGATTTTTCCTATATTTTGCACATATTGTCTTTATTTATAAAGAGACGTTGACACCTTATTCTTATTTTTAGTGTTTGGATAAAGAGTGATGAAAATAAATAACCCGAGCGATCCCTTGCACTATATTCCCCTTATAGAAGGTCAACCCTTGGACATGGTCATTTATTCTGCTCCGCACCGCTACAGGCATTTTTCTTTTATATTTTAAACTGCCTTGTGGTCCCCTTTGGCGGATTATAAATGTCTCCTTCTAGCTGTGATTTGTTTAATCCGTGGAAATGGTGCCGGTTGTATGTAAACAAGCCAAGTGCAGAATGGAGGCAGCCACCCATGCGTGGCCAGCCTGCCTATTTGTCAGAAAAGCTTCATAAATACTGAGCCGGTCGGGGCAGGTTGATGTCTCCATTTTTGCCAGCAAAGGGCATTAGAAGACAAAGGGAGGCAGTGCTGCGAGTAACCTTTAAGGGACATATAGAGTGTGCGAGGCAAGGAGCTGTTTATAAGTCACTGCGAGGATGATGGTCATCTTAGTGCTTGTGTATGGCATTTATTAAAGGGTGCATTATTCATTAAAGCCGCATTATCCCCAGAGAGTGAAGCACTCACAAGGTTACGACACCTTTTAACAGACAAACACTGTGTTAAATGTCTTTGATTTTCCTATAGTAAATGCTTTTCAATGCGCATAGGGCTTTTTTTTATTTTTTTTTTAAAGCGCTTTTGTTTGTTTGCTTGCGGTTTTATAGCATCCTTTCCTCCAAAACAACATGTGCGTATATAAACATTTTATGAAAGTATTTGCTCTTGTTTAATTAGCTTGGAGAGGCTTCATTTTCTAATCATCTCAAACTAATGAGGAAGTCCCAGACTGCTACTATAAACATCAGACGCAGCAACATGCAAGGGCTGCTTCATTACCAGCCGGCAGCCATCTTTACTGCCGTTCCCTTCAATGCTGATAGCCTTCGATTAAGTGCAAGTAGCGCTTTTATAGAAATTAAATGTACTGTGATAAAATCCATAGTGATAATATTTGGAATGATTGTTAGTATTAACTGCAATGTTGAGTATTGTGTTTGCAGTAATAATGTTTACAAATACAGTAATAATGATATTCATTAAATGTATCTACGGTCCATTTCATGGAATTCATTGGAGATTTCTTTATGTTGAAATATATGGATAAATAACATGACACAACGACTAAATTCTACTTTGGTTAAAGTGAATTTACAACTTTTAACATCATGTCATTTTTTTGGGTATAGTATTCTGTGCTAATTAATGTCTTAATACATCTTTATAGTGGTCGAGCGCCTTTTTATATATATATATATATATATATATATATATATATATATATATATATATATGCAGCTCTAAATCCCTTGAATAGACCTAAAGTCAAATTACCACTAGGGGGAGCTTAGAAGCTTACTACATACAGTATTATTAAATTCATCAACAGTATGTAGCTAGCTTCGAAGCTCCCCCTAGTGGTGGTAGCTGGCAGCCAGAATTAATTATTTAACTCTGCAGGAGATATGAAGCACTGTATCAAAAGAAATTGAGCTCTGACAAATATAAAGTTATAGTATTAAGTAAATCAGATCAGAACTTTGGATTCATTTCGATTAAAGAAAAAAATGGTGATCAAGGTAATGTGAAGCTCCATGATTAGCCGCATTATACTAGGGAACAGCATAAATAACAATTATATAAAGTTACTATCATCAGTAGATTACAGGAGATGGTTCATTGATTCAGGGATTTATTCTGATTGCCATATTTAGAGTCCAAAAGTAATCTTTTCCCCTGATGCCCCATAGGGGATTTTGCCTTCCTCTGGATCAACATTTTAGGATTATAGGATAGACTTGATGGGCCTGTGACTTTTTTTCAGCCTTATCTACAATGTAGCTATGTAACTATGTCCCTTTAGGGTCTGTTCAAATCAGCGTTGGCTTTCCATTCCGGGGTTCCGTCAGAGGTTTCCGTCGGGTGAACCCCGCAACGGAAAGCCAAACTGAAACCACAGCTTCCATTTCAGTCACCATTGATATCAAATGTGACAGAAACATTGCTAATGGTTTCCGTTCGTCACCATTCCGGCAGATTTCAGTTTTTCTGATGGAATCAATAGCGCAGTCGACTGCGTTATTGATTCCGCCGTTAAAACGGAAACCTGCCGGAATAGTGATGAACGGAAACCATTAGCAATGTTTCTGTCACCTTTGATATCAATGGTCATTGAAACGGAAGCTGTGGTTTCAATTTGACTTTCCGTTGCGGGGTTCAGCCGACGGAAACCTCCAACGGAACGGAAAGCCAACGCTGATGTGAACAGGCCCTTAGCGCAGGGCTGCCTTTCATTCTTGTCATAAAGTCATAAGGTAATGGAAAGGAATTTGATATTCATTGCAGCCCTGCTTGTTTTTTATCCTAAAATTCCTGTAGGTAAATGGAGTTGTTCCAATATCAATACAATATGTGGGAACTGCTATGTAAGCAATTGACTTTCCATTGACTTGAAGGCAGAGGTTAAAGGAACAGTGTCATCACAAATTATTTTTTTATATGTTAAAGATGTTAGTGCTTTATTAAAAACGTTTATATTCATTTGTGTGTTTGTGTTTTACTTTTTCTTATTTTTACACTTTTTCTTCCCTATGGGGGCTGCCATTTTTTGTTCCATTTCTGTGTGTGTCGATTAACGACACATACAGACATGGAATACGGCAGCCACAGTCCCATAGGGACTGCGAACGGCTCCCGTCCCATTGACTGCAGTGTACGGAGTCTGTGTGGGAACTGCGCATGCGCCGCTCCCACACAGTCCTATTCGAAATTGGCGCCGTCCGGCGCCATTTTCCTGTGGACCGGAAGTCGCGGCCGGACAGTAATATTACTACTTCCGGTCGCGGCTTCCGGATTTGTGCACTTGCACCAGCGGCAGCAAACGGAGCGGACGGGCCGGAGGGAGCCGCGGCGGCAGGAGCAGGTAAGAGATTTCAATGTATGTTCGTGTTTGTGTGTGTTTACTACTGTATGTAAACCTACTACACTGTGGGTTAGCTCAAAAAATGGCGACACACAGTGTAGGAGGTTACACCGTTCAAACCCCTCGTTTATCCCGGCACTAGCCAGGATAAAGGAGGGGGGGATGCTGAGAGCTCACTAGAGCGAGGGCTTTTAACCCAATGTTGCAATGCTGCAATTTTGGGAACAGCTCCATCTAGTGACCAAAAATGGGTAGTATTATAAATTAGAAATAATTTATAATATTTCCTGGACTCGTGCAAAAAAATAAAAAAAATTTGAACAATGTTTAATCACCCACACACTAAATGTTTAATTTTTTTTAAAAAAACATGTTTTTCTGGCAACACATTCCCTTTAACTTCAAGAAAAACGATGCAAACAGATATGATATAGGTCTCATTGTATTTTGAGTTTCCCATAGTTTCAGGGACTCGCTAACATATGTACAGTCCAAAAGCTACCAACCCAACATGCAGCAAAATATTTAACAGGCGGAAGGAGCATATGACAAATGGGTTGCAGTGATTAGACAGATTGCAATTTGGCCTTGTTCTTAAAATCCAACGTCAGTATCTCATATGAGAGGTTAATAAAATTTTAATTTTAAAAATATTTAATTTTGGTAAAATAACAATGACACAGCAATTGTTTATGTATATAAATCATGATCATATACAATTTTCTGAAAATATTAATACTAATAAGACTGAACATGGCTAATGATAAGGTTCATTTGCAATAGAAAAGTATATACAATATTGCTGCATAATTTTTTCTGATTTTGGAAAAGAAGATAGATGGATGTATATGTTTCCAAGAATAGGCAGCACTCCAATTCAAAGTGAAAAAAGTGGGTTTTTTAGCCCTTGTATGGATAGAGAGAGAGATAGATAGATAGATAGATAGATAGATAGATAGATAGATAGATAGATAGATAGATAGATAGATAGATAGATAGATAGATAGATAGATAGATAGATAGATAGATAGATAGATAGATAGATAGATAGATACAGTTGTGTAGCTATAAAGACATAGATATAGACCTTCTGTTAGTAAAGTATAGTTGGATCGATTAAGTGAAAAAATAAAATAAAATAATATATACACACAAAGTGAAATAATTTAAGAAGTAATCTGTCATTTTCTCCCAAACACGGTGTCTTCATCGAGTCATAAAAAGTGCTTTATAATCTGACAGATGAGCGTAAAGGGTCAAAGTGTAATGCAGACCAGTGTACACAATGGATAATAGTCATCTATATAAAATATAGATTGTGATGAATCTGTTTATATAGGTAGATATTTTGGTATAATTCCGATTATTAGCTGAGCCGTTTCCTTTTTTTCCAAACATATAGTGTAGTATAGAGTAGTGCCCTGCTGTAATCTACCATAGTGAAGCCTCATATTTGATGTAGTGTTGGTTTAACTGCAAAAAGAAATTGCAATGATGAACAGTGTTGGAATTCTTTTCAAGGAAAGCTTTTCCAAATAATGGAATTATCTCTCAATTTATTTTAGTAATTCAATGCTATTTAATACTAGGCTAAGTAGATTAATATACAGGTAGACAGGAGGTAATTGCACAGTCAAGGTATCCAAACACAACTAATATATATATAGTATGTACAGTATATATATGTATACATATATATATATATATATATATATATATATATATATATATATATATATAATGTACTGTTTAAATTATTTGCTGTCATATGTTTACGGATTATCAGTGGTGATGTGTCGACTGATGTCATCATTTCCACAGTCACATGTCAGGATGACACATCATTGCCGCAGTGCCAGGGGAACTAAACAGGGAATCATCAGTGCAGGAGAGGCGGGGGATTCGAAAAGTCAGTAAATATGTTTTTGTTATTTTAACACATTTATTTGCACTGAGCGGTTGCCTATAAATAAGCCTTTGACTGGTTAGCAATAATACACTTGTATACACCTACAAAAGTATGTTAAGTATTCCAGTGATTTCACATAAGTGACATTATTATTATTATTATCAATAATATTATTTAATCTTTCATGTGAGCACACTCAATTTCCTCAAAAATATTCCACCTTTTTATCTCAGGCATTGTTTACATTAGAGTCATGGTCTCCATTTATAACTAAGCCATTGCATTTGTGCTGGATCACTTTTAAAATGGATCATGAAGAATACTGATGGATCCTATTGATTTATAATTGGGTCCATTGGGGTTCCGGTATTTTTGATGAGCAGAATATCACTGCAGACTACACTATTCTTGCCCTCAAAAAATACCCGAACAGAAACTCCAACAGAACCTCTTCATACTAGAATTAACAGAGCCTTAGACTAATAGAAATGAGCTCAACTGGTCCATAAATGTATTTGATCTGTTCCACATTAATCCCCAGTAGCAAATTCTTAAGCTACGATTCACATGGGTGAATTATTATAAGAAACGCTCATTATCGCTTGCATTAGACCAATAACCTCCACTATGTGAATAGATCGTTACCATTAGATATACAAATTCTAACAATTTTTATCCTAAAAAATAATCTTCACTGATTTCAATTGCCTTATTCTTTTTTCATTCTCTTTATTATCCTAGATGCTGTTTTTTTCTTTATCATAATGTGGATGACATTTCTGTATATTTCTTACATAATATTTTACAATAATGGAGTTACACTTAAATCTATTATTGCGATAACATTGAAGTGAGAATTAAAGCAGGATCAGTGTATGACAAATACAATCCAGAGACCATTCAGTAAACATAATGCTGCCTTGTTAGTCGGGGATGGATTGCTGTCTACACAAGCAGCGTTTACATGGAGACTGACTATGTTGTATGCTGTAGCTTTATGACAATAATGTATATGAGCCTCATTAGATCACCCTTATTAAGTGCGGCAATCGCCTCCTCTAATTACCCTGGTCCTTTTTTATTTAGAAAAGGATGCCTGGTATTAAAATGGAGAAGAAGCTATTAATCAAACCTTTACACCTTCCTTATCGCAGGCGTGATGCTGAGGATTATCATAAATCTACTCTGATACTAACACGAGAATAATGAGTTCAGTAATGATAGCAATGATGATCATAATGATTTTAACCAACAAAGAACGGCTGAGATTTATTGCTAATAATGTGATACAGGAACCCCTTCATTAGAACCTATAGGTACTCTTCATTATATAGAAGAGGATAAGACAGAATAAAGCTCAGGCATTTATTAGCTCATACCGGTAGCCGATAAATACTTATTTAGATTTTCCCTAAAGGCCGTGACCCTTGAAAACCTGTTTCCTTTAATAAAAGGTCTATGATATGGCATCACCATAATTACAATAAATCAAGTAAAATAAACACAGGCTTTCCACAGCACTGAGAGGACCGAGGCGAATATAAAGGGGGTGTTAGCGCAAACATAAATTGTAACTTTTGCTATTGTTATGTAAATATGTGAGATCCAAAGCACATTATCAGTAAGTACATTATCCGCAAGCCGGAAATTCCCAAGTTCGTTTAACTCATTTGTTGTAGTGTCTGGCAATTAGTTGAATAGTGTCTATTAAAACTAGAGCAGTGTAAGCAGAAGGTGTAAATATTCTAATAACTAACTTGATAATTGACTTCCTGATTAATTAAGTAGCAAAATAATTTGCCGCTGATACATTGAAAACAGTAGAGCTGGAGGATTAGAGGAGAGGTATATGTAAATAGGGTTAGGGTTTCAGCTCTAATGGACTTAGACACTAAGCTCCTAAGTTTTTTCAACCTGTATCTAACTTAATGAATATTAAAAATGGCATAAGGAGTGCCTTGTGTGTATATATATATATATATATATCTATATCTATATATATCTATATATATATGTATATATATATATATATATATATATATATATATATAGCGATATATATATAGAGATATATATGTATCTATATATATAAATATATGATTTATTTAATATATAAGTAATAAATTGAAAAAATTGGAATGCATTCATTAATATTTGTACCTTCATATAGATACAGAATTTGCATATTTATATTCTTAGAGAATGTAAGTTCTTATGTCCAGCGCTCACTGTTTGCAGTATATTTGAATTGTCCTATTACTCTATTATGTATATGCTCTTCAATTATATAAATTATGACTGCAAAAGTATTATCTGTAATTTCCTGTCTATTGATATACAGCACTATGGAATATGATGGAGCTATAGAAATCAAAGGAATATACATGAATGTTTATATACGTGTGTGTGTGTATATATATATATATATATATATATATATATATGTATATCATATCAAATATATCATTGATTTGATGAGTATATTTATTTAATGTCGTTTTATGGATGTTGGCTAATTCTTTTTGTAAAACTAGTTGGAAAAAAATCTTCACGCAGAAAGGTTTCTTTGAAGTGAGTGACAACAGGATAGCTGCCATTTGAGCGGATTGTCATCCAATTAGCATATAAAGCAGGCCATGGTCCTGGCTCCTTCTCTAAGCACGGTCCTGTCCTGTAGAAAGCCTTTCGCCTTATGGCAGATCATTCTCTAAGTGAATAGAGATGAAGGCAGGGATATTAAGAGACTCTATAAAACATCCCGGACACAATTGTGTGATTGATGGAGGACAAAGTAGGAACAGCAGGACACAGGATCCTGGGAGAAGCCTCCCTGTCAATTGAAGAAAGCCATCGCTGCGAGCAGCCTCTCCTGGAGGAGTCTGCAGTCTATTTGTATGAGTAATCAGCTGGGCCCCCACTCTGTCAGCAGTGTTTACTCACTGATTTTCTCTACAAGACAGCCATTGACATTGGATGGATGGGGCTAATCTGGCGCAGAACTGGTGGCTTTGCAAAGGCTACAGGTCGGGGATGGAGGCTGCAGGTGCCTGGATTGCCCAGCTAATCTTCAGGCTCCAATCCATCATCTCCTATTGACAAGAAACAGACAGAGCCAGGCTGGGGCAGGGATAGGGAGGGAATCCACAGGGCGGACAAGACGGGCACTTATATGCACTGAAGAGAATACTGCTGTATAAAAACATGAATAAACATATAACTAAAAAACAGTAACAAACAGCAAAATAAAGGAAAACACCAAGTACTGTAAATCCCATATGAAATGTATACCTACTGAGAGCAAAATTAGGACTATATAGCACCAGAGCTTATTTATGTGTTATAGTAAATGTAACGTAAACCATACATAGTACAAATGGAATCTCATCATGACATAAAATATTGTTTGGATAAATAATCTATAAACTAAATGAATGGAATAAATCGACTAAGTGAATGACATCTTTGTTATCTTTTATAGTAATCGCCTTTACAATCTGTAGTTAATAATATAAAATATATTACATGTAAGTAAACCTTAGTGTCACCTCGTCTTATCACTGAGTTTTAGGCTGGAATATATCTTTAAGATGACATGCACAGAGTCTACGTCCAGATGTGATCTGTTTCACATGTGCTGCTCTGAATTGTCTGAATTGTTCGGGATTACAACGATAGGACGTCTTGGCCTTTGCTTATTCAAACTGACACGCTGCCTTTATAGCGGTAATATAGCAGGGGTGTGTAGTCTAGATGTGGATTTGCTGTTTTCTGAGCAAATATATCTTTTGAAGGGACTTGGACCGTGTGCTGGAAGAAGATGTAACGTAAGAAGAGATGTGATCTCCCGCTGCTGCTGTGGAGCTGAGAGGAATTGAATAAAATGACAGCCTCAGATTGGAAATGTCTTTCACCTAAACTGTCATATTTCCAACTTTATACTCGGGTGGAAGGGAGTGAGAAGGGAATTGAGAGAGACACACAGCACACTGGCTGCAAGGGGCTGCTACACTACAAGGGGGTGCCATGATCAGTGCCTGCTGCTGCCCTTCTACCCAGCCACCCCTGGCACAGGTCTCCCCATCTCCTTCCTTCAGAAGCCACTAATTGCTCTGCTCCCTTCCTCCACACACCTCCACTAATTTCCCATTTCTTATTCTGCGGGTAGCTGGAAGGCGTCTGAAGGAATACAGCACATTCTCTTAGCTACCGCATGAATATAGTAAGTCATGTCCATCAAGTCATCTGTAAGGGTCGTTTGGTAAATTAACAGCTGTGCTGTATAATCAGGCATTCGCCACTGAGGCCAATGTGCAGCCCCGCTTAACCAGGTGAGATTTCAGCATCTAATGGGCTGGGAGGTATGACATAGATACTAAATTATCAATTAAACTTTACAGATAGCATTCCATTCCTATTCGAGGTCACAGATAGGTTATTAAGAAAATTGTACTTTGCAGAACATTTAATGGTTCTTTTTTTTAACAATAAAGTCATTTGTTGGAAAATTTCTGAAATACTGGGATTTATTACACAATGTCAGTTTTCTTTGGACATTGGATGAGGTTTTTATTCTGTGTCATCTATGTAAATGTTATAATGTTTATTAAATAACTATTGTCCATGTATTTATTATAGCAATACGTACATGTGTCGTTTGTGGGGATTAGGCATTTTCTAACCATATTTTTTAAGTGTGAATAAGAAATAATTCTGAAATAGACACAGTGGATGCTGGTTTTTTGTTTTTTTTGTGACCAGTCATTTAATGTCTTTCGAAGCAATGCAAAATTTATATAGAAAAAATGTTTATTTCAGAGCAATGTAACAATTTTCAACCAATTCTGATTAATTTTTGGTAAATAAATACATTCAGAGAGCTTGGAGAAGAACAGAAGAAGGTTTGACCACCGTCTAAGGTTTTATTATTTCCTTACATAGTAGGGAGGATTGGAAATTGTAATCCTTTACTGACAGTAGCAACACTAGCACTACGTACGTGACAATACAATTTTTATCTGCTGAAAGAACAGATTTAATTTGTGTAACTCCAAACGTGTGAGGTATATGCGCCATTATTTTAACACGTATATTATATGTTCAGAATATCCTGTCCCCAAAAAATGAAACATTCCTGAAGTATTCTGATAAAGAAAAAAATTTGCGTTGCTTGTTGAAAATCAAATATATTCTTGGCCATACTGATCCTTAAATAAAAACTAATATTGTATATAATATTCTACCTGAAACAGAAGGTAGCTGCTGTTGACTATTACTAAATGTGGCTGAAATGTTACAATAACTTATAAATGTATCAATTGAAATATATGGAGAGAGCTGGCAGGTGTAAGCGGGGAGATCGTATATTATTTTATACACCATGTAAGATTTAATATTTAATGCAAAAACGAAAAATTGCATCAGAAACTAAAACACTACTTAGCAGCATTGCTGTTCATAAGCCATTTGTTCCTTGTGTCATACGAGTAGGAGAAGAGATACATCAATGTCACATCTGCTCAACGCCCGTCATTGCCCAGCAAGGCCCAATGACGTCAACAAATGTTAATCCAGAAATAGTCATAACATATCTCCGGCTAATGAATCAATGACTGCGTTTAATGTGTAAATGAGTCTCTTACCACGTGTGTAATGTTTGAGTTACCGGATATTATGATGGTAACCATACTTCGTCAGCAGGTCTGTGGAAAGCGTCAGTGCTGTGTATACTTCCCAGGACGAAATAGGAGGCTGCAGTGAGGAAGAAGTTAACTTGCCCAAGCTGTGTTTCTATTTTTCCAGCCCTCCTTAGCAGTTTATGTAAAGATCAGTGGTTTCTTTTTGTGCGTGTGTGCTGGAGGATCTTATACCCAAGGGGTCCCTGGCTGGATTGTGCACGTTTCTCTTTGCATTAGCAAAGCCCAAAGTCATCCAGTTTGCGCTAATCACCACAATTAGTCCAGAATTATCACCGGACTCTGACAGACGTTCCTTGTAACTCTCTTTTATTTCCAACAGCCCTAATCAGCAGCTCTCATTACAAACGCTGATTAAACTGCAAATTATCCAGCAGTGGCCCGGTTCCCGTCTACCAGCAGCTCGTTCAATATCAATTAAGGCAGCAAGCAGCAAATCTGCAGCCTCTGAGAGCTTCCAACTGCCTGATAGTGGCACTTATTAGTTTGGAAAACTAGGAAAATACTAATAATCAACAACCAAGGGAAAGAAAACCTAACCATAGACATGATGGGGAAAATACACATCCCAACTCCTGCAATGTTCAATTAGAACGAGTCCCAGTGGCTGTGGTCCTGACTGGTGACAGCCCACTTACAACTGGGGTCAGGGAGCAGGTAGGAACTAAAACTGTATTAGATAAGCTAATATCTTCAGCTTATTGAAGTCAGTTTGCTTTATAATGAATTGCATTAAGCCATATAAAAAATGTGAAATCTAACATCATTAGGTCGTTCCGGCTTCATTTCTAATTGACGCCTTTTCTTTTTTTGACCTCCTCTTCCTCTAAGTGAAACGAGAGCTAATGACAGTTGATTTTATTTATTTATTTTCTCAAATTGCATTTAGATACGCACATGCAGAAGCATTGTCTATTTATTATCACTGATGAAACTAGAGAAGGTTAGTGGCAGAGGAGCACACGGCACAATGAGATATTTCAATAGTTACCTGGAATGCTCAGGTAGACCTGACCGTGCCATGAAAAGGTCAAAGGGAAAGATATTTGTCATCTACCTGTCGAGAATGGAAGTAGGTGGATGGGGAGGCTAAAAGAAAACATCCAACATTGACATTGAATGGATTCCTTTGTACTGTAAGCTTATTTAAAATGCAAATATGTCTTGACGTGTTCTGGACACAATTAGTATATGTGCGACCTATGACAGAATTTCATAACTCCACATAACAAAGCTGTCTGATGTCCAATAAATCATATTTGTTAGCGGTCACTAAACAGATACAATCTTCCACTTAATTTATAATTAACTGCTCGTAGTAAAGTATCTGAAGAGTCCGTCTCACTTTTGTGTGTCAAGCTATTATTTGTGGCCTACAAATGCATTAGGAACCATTCCTAACACAGTGGTTTCTAACAGGGTTGAAATCTAAGTGTAAATTTGGGTATATTTCTACCCATAGAAAGTAATGATTGTACCACATACATAAGGCAATCTCTGTGGAAGGACGCATGTTAACAATGCCCTCATGCAACCATGATCAAGGACTGTATTTTAACACAGTTTAAACAGTATATTCCAGACATGTTTAGTTATTTTAATCATAGTACTTTGCACGGGAGCAAGTGGGAATGAGGCCTAGCTGCATTGATTATCTATGTGGTCAATCCAAGTGAATGGAACATTTATTTTGCAGAACCACCAAAATGTTTTTTGTATAATCTACATTTTTTTTTAATGTCTTCGCACATGTAATTGCGGTTGACCTAGCCACCACAGTGCATGAGGCCTTGATCAAACACCAAACCCTCTTAGTTAAGATTATCTAGTTATTTTTAATGCACTATACATTAAGAGCCGCATGCACACGTCCTTGCCCGTAAACACAGGCCGCGATTGCGGGCATGGCCGGCCACCGACGGCGGCGGACAGCTGCCCGCATTCTCGGCCCGTGCTCCCCTACAAAGTAGGGGAGCACGGCCTGTAAAATACAAAAAAACATGACATGTCCTATAGTTTGCAGTAAAACGGCCCGTACCCGTTCCCGTAAATAAACGAGAAGGTGTCCGTGAACAATAGAAGTAAATGCGTCAGTAATTGCGGACCATAATTTTTACGGTCGTGTACATGGGGCCTAAGAGAACAATTTCATTCTTATTTGGTATGAGACCTATTGTTGGTCAGTAAATGGAAAAATACCAGAAGTGATACATAAGAGTACTTTAAAAAAATTAAAAAAGTAAAAACAATAACTGGGCTATGATTTTTTGTGTTGTAAAGATTGGGCTTAAAATAATAACCTTTTTAATAAACTCACCTTCAGTATATTTACATCAATATACTCACCAGCCAATCTACTCGGTGCCCCACCGCACTCTGTTGACAAACTTACATGATGGTCCAGACTGAGGGCCCATCTCCGAACGGCAGCTCCTCTGCTATGATTTCTCCATGACAATACTTTTATTCTGGAAGTTTAGTCAGCACTCGCCTTACGTTAAACAGGGGCGTAGCTATGGGGGGCAGGTGGCCCGGGCGCAACTTAGAGGGGGGCGCCAGCGCCACCTCCTCCTGCACTATAATTGTACCTGTGTCTATAAGACACAGGTACAATTAGAAGCAATGAATAGCCGGGTACGTTCCGTTCCTGGCTATTCAGCTCTTTTGTACCAGAGAAGCGCTGTCGCGCTTCTGTCGCTGAAATTCGCTGAGTGACAGGCAAAGTCATCCTGCCCAGCCAATCAGCGCCTTTCATAGACACTTCGTTCAATCCCCAGGAGACCTGCGCAGAAGAGAGCAGGTCTCCATGGCTGCCGGACGGCGTGGGAGCGGGATTAAGGCGAGTTTGAACAGTTGTTTTTTTTATTGTAATAAAAAAGTGTGTGGCTGTATCTACAGGGGGGGGGCTTTATCTACAGGGTGGGCTTTATCTACAGGGGGGCTTTATCTACAAGGGGGACTTTATCTACATGGGGGGGCTTTATCTACAAGGGGGACTTTATCTACGGAGGACTTTACACGGGGGGGCTTTATCTACGGGGGGCTTTATCTACATGGGGGGGGCTTTATCTACACGGGGGGGCTTTATCTACGGGGGGTCTATCTACAGGGGGGGCTATATACTGGGGTGGGCTATCTATGGAGCACCATATACAGGGGTGGGCTATATCTACATTGGGGCTATATACAGGGGTGGGCTATATCTACAGGGGGCTATATACAGGGGTGGGCGATCTATGGAGCACTATATACAGGGGTGGTCTATATCTACAGGGGGGCTATATACAGGGGTGGGCTATCTGTGGAGCACTATATACAGGGGTGGACTATATGTGGAGCACTATATACAGGGGTGGGCTATATCTACAGGGGGGCTATATACAGGGGTGGGCTATCTGTAGAGCACTATAGGGGGAGCTATTTGTGGGACAGTATATACAGGGGTGGGCTATATGGGGGCACTATCTACAGGGGGCACTATGGGGGCACTATATACAGGGGGCTCTATGGCAGACACTATCTACAGGGGGCTATATGGGGGCACTATCTACAGGGGGCTCTATGGCAGACACTATCTACAGGGGGCACAGTGTGTGTGTGTGTGTGTGTGTGTGTGGGGGACACGGTGTATGGTGCTATTATAATTAGAGGTGCAGTGTATGGCGCTATTATATTTAGGGGCATAGTGTGTGGTATAATGATAACTTTATCTTTATTTATAGGTGTATAAATGTTGGAAAAGTGAGAAGCTGAAGACATCTGAGCGGCAAACTGCAGAAATGGGCTGTGACCGGGAGAAGTCATCATAGAGGTCTGGACCAGATGTAGAAAAAGAACTAGAATCTGAGATGTCCCCGGTGAGTCACTTAATGTAAATGTTCATTCTGCCTCTAATCAGCACTGTAGTCACTGTATAATCTGCAGCGAGATGATGGGTGGTATGATTATGATAGGATTTATTTTTTGTGAAACAGCATCTCCCAGCATATCCTTATCATTGTTCGGGCCATGCTGGGAGCTGGAAACCATTTAGTGTGAACCTATATGTCAGGGGTTGCACTAAATTGAGCTGTATTTGTGCTGGTGCTGTATATATATATTGAGCTTGGTTCTGGAGCTGTATATATGTATTGAGCTTGGTTCTGGAGCTGTACATATGTACTGAGCACTCTTCTGGTGTTGTGTTGAGAACTATATTGCTTGTAAAATGTACAAATGTTTTTATGCTCGAGTTAAATAAAAAGAAATGTGGAAAAGAAATGACACGTCATTGATTGGTAGAGAAAACAAACACGGCGAGAGGGAAGGAGATGTCAGGAAAGAGGTTGGGGGGCGCCAAACGGAATCTTTGCCCCGGGTGCTGGAGAACCTAGCTACGCCTCTGCGTTAAATGTTGCCCTGTGCGGTACCTTCCGTTGGTGCCCCTTCCCATATGGTGCTTTGTCATACAAATAACCAAACCAAACAGTGCCTAGTAATAAGAAAAATTCACAGAACCGACCACATTTAAAAAGGGTGGTCGAACCCTATGATCTCAACTGAAGGGTATGGACATACCAAAAACGACTGGAACATAAAACATAGCTTTTAATAATGAAAAATTAAAAAGATATTTATAATATCTCACTAAAAACAGCATGTAGGACAGCAATTGCAGCTGAGTGGTCATTTGATAACTACCTCTGGCCCTAGTTGTATTCTAGTCCACCCTATGTACTTGAAACTAACCGCCCTGGAAAGGGTGACGCTCTCCAACCTTGCCAAATTATGCCCTGGACGGCCCTGATATTACAACATTTTACATGTATAACCGAGCTGTGGAAAAGTAGGACAAGGAAAACTCTACTCCTCCTCTCAATCCCTAATTAGAAATACCATACAGTGCCATATGTTGGCCAAATAACACTTCTACACAGTTGCCTAAATAACAATGCTATACAATGCAGTCACATCCACCATACCCTGCAAAAATATTATACTGTACAGTGATTAAGTGAAGGTGCCACACTGTAAATATCACCATACAGTGCTCTAGTATCATTGAACATATTAGGTACAATGAAAACTAGTGGTTGCACGTTTTTCTGTACACTAAAGCACATTTAATATAACACTTCTGTATGTTCATCTGTAGAAAAAAAATACATATAAAACGAAAAATACAATGCAACAAATTCACAATCCCTAAAATGTGCTGCCTTATTACCTGACTAATCCAGATGCCATTTACAAAGTATATATTAAAAATAGTGAAGAGAAAAAAAATTTTTTACATGAATTATGAGGACAACAGATTTTTTTGCAGGCTCAGATATATGATGACTTTTGCAACTTACAATTTGTGTCAGTTGACCATAGGTCATATTGGACTCAAAAAAATCTGCAGTGACAAAGTTGATAAGAATAACATTTACACACGTGGCTATTAATGAAACTGGAAGACAGTCTTTGTTCTCTGAAATATTACATAAAAACTATAATATATGTAGTTCCAAACAAAGGCAGTCATTTGTATAGGAAGTGTGCAAATCTGTGTTGATTACTCATGAAATAAGTGTATAGTCCTTTTGAGGTGTAGGTGGAAAACATGCTCCTTTGGTACATTTACCATTTTGGATCTGCACTATTGCGGGAATTGATTAAGACTAGAATTTTTTTCTACGCATGTCTTAAACTGAACTGCGCTGGAGTAAAATGTGCCAATTTTAATAAGAGATGGCAACATTATCCAGTGGAGGCACAATCCTCTAATAAAGGGTATTGCAAAACGCCTTTTATTAGTAAGTGCCATCACATATTGAAATATATTTGTAACTGAAGTTACGCTTTAATTTGCCGAGGACATATATGTTTCTTTTTAAACAGCTATGTAAAATACTTATATTTGGGAGTATTTATTTAGCATTTTTCTTAATTTATCTGATGTCACTATATGCAGTCGGTTACATTTGAGATATGTGTATTTGAACTCATTATGCTCTGTGACAAAGAGTTAATCTATCGTAAAGGGGTTTTCCCATCTTATAAAGGGATAATTGTCACGGTTCTGGTGTAGGTGGATCCACTAGGCCGCTCCGCCGTAGCAGAGAGGCAGCTGGCCAAACAACAGCCAATGGAAAGTCTAGCACAAGAATACCTGGATGAGAGTCCAGAAAAAAAGATATCAGCAGCACAGTATGCTTGACAAAGACCCTGTGAGGGTTGAAACGTTGCAGGTTTTGTGTTTGTGAATCAAAGAATATTTTTCTATCGGAGTGCTGCGGTTTCATCCTCCTTATTTGAATGAGAGTCCAGGAAGACACGAGATGTAGCAGACGTTTTGGCAGAGATGATTCGTGGCACAGATGAAGTTTGGTGTGGAGATGACGCTTGCCGTGACAGATGACACAAACACGACTCCGACACTAGTTACAGGATACAGGATGCAGAATAGGGGAACACTGGGAACAGGATACAACTAAGGGACCATTTGCTTAAACTAACATGAGAAGACAACAACGCTCAGGCAAGGCGAGGAAGGACAGAGCCCTTTTTATTGTACAGGCTGAAAAGGGATTGGGTAGGGAACATTTCACATGTGCACGCCCTTGCCCTTTAAGGCCCAAGACAAGCGCTCACGCACCTTAGTGGAGGCAGAGGAACAGTGCAGCCGTGTGTGCTGGCGTCTCTGAGGAGGGAGATAGCGGGAAGCTCTCAGTGTCCTGCGGTCGTGGATGCCGTGAGTATAATGTACTGGCGGTCAGGGACCGCGGGCACAACAATAATATATCACTATGTATGTCATAATTTTATGATTGGTGCCATTCTGACCTCTGGGACCCACACCAATCCTGAAAATGAAGAGGCCGCAGCCTCTTACCTCAGAGGTATACATCGTGGAATATTCCCGACGTATACCTCCGAGCTATTTAACCAAAATGTGATGTAAACTGAGCCTAGGATAAAGGCTAACTGAACCCGCCTATTTCGGGGGGATGGGACAATGATCTTATGTGTATAGGAGTCTCCCAACTCTCCTATGACAGCAGATGAGGGGGTTAAAAGGGCATCGTGTATGTTGAATTTTAAAATGTCCTATTCCTTGTTCCCGCAGCAGATAAGTGGTCACCTAACTAGGTTATGCTATGAGTCACAATACTATCCTATAGCAGGTAAAGGGCCTAACCTCCAGATTTCATTTGATTTTGTTATTCATATGATGAATCTGGAAGTCCCTCTGACATGTGGCCATTGGATCAAGCATCATGGTTTAACTGTGTTTGGTCAGCATTAAAGGAGTTCTCTACTTTAGTTTTATTTTCCTTCATGTCGCTTAGAAATGTTACAAAACGTCACTGGTATTTCTAAGTACAGAGTTTGACTTTAATATATTATATAATATATTAAATTCTATTATATATAAAAAAGAAAACCCAGATACCTATACTGCTTTTATATGCAGTTTTATCTAATTAGAACAATAGTTCTGGACATTGAAACCTATATTTAAAAAAAACCTTCAAGAACATAGTTGAGGCTCATAATGTATACCTGCAGATATTACAATTAGGATGTAATATTGTTTAACTTTGTTTCAAAGACGTTAATAGACTTATTTGATGACATTCTATAGATGTATTAGTTTGAAGGTATTGGCAATTAGTTGCACCTTTGATAGCCCTTACAGAATCAATACAAGAGTCTTAGAATGCATGAAGGACATTGAGCAGTAATCTCCATACCTCAATAGCTCAAGGTTTAGCAAAACAGAACACAATCCAAGTGTCTCCTTCTACATAATCTTGCCACACAAATTACTCCAGCTTTTGAGTAATGAAGAGACAATGACTAGAGAAATATCCTCAAAAAGAAGAGAGCCTATAGTAATATATTTCCGGTATATATCCAATATCAAATTGGTTAATTTGTTTTTTATTATTTTTGTATTTATTTTTTAAAGGCTAGGTACACCTTTGAAATACTTTCTATTTTTGCTTTTTGTCTTTAATAAAAATAACTAGCAGTGTGTTTTGTGCAACTTTCTAAATTATTTTTATTCAAAATGTTTACTTTTTGAGATGCAGCTGCTTTGTATTCGGTATACAGAGCAGCTGTATCTAGCGCTGAGACCTGAATCAGTTACGTCAGCGCAGAGGCGTAGCTAGGTTCTCCAGCACGCCGTGTTTGTTTTCTCTACCAATCAATGACGTGTCATTTATTTTCCACATCTCTTTTTATGTAACTCTAGCATAAAAATATTTTTACATTTTACAAGCAATATAGTTCTATACATAACACCAGAACCAAACCCAGTACATAAATACAGCACCAGCACAAATACAACTCAATTTAGTGCAACCCCTGCCGTATAGGTTTGTACGGCGTAAAACTACAGCTCCCAGCATGGCCCGAACAATGATAAGGATATGCTGGGAGATGCCGTTTCACAAAAAATAAATCATATCATAATTATCTTGCTGCAGATCATACAGTGACTACAGTGCTGATTAGAGACAGAATAAACATTTACATTAAAGGGAATGTGTCGCTTTTTTTTGTTTTTTAGTTAAACAGTTAGTATATACATGATTACACATTGTTCTAATTTTTTTAATTTTTTGACAAGTCAGGAAATATTATAAATTAGATTCTTATTTATAACATTTCCATGTGCTGGTCACTAGAGGGAGCAATTCCCAAAATTGCAGCATTGGCATGTGGTAAAGCAACCTCATTGCTTTATGCTGCAAAATTGCTCTAGTGTGCTCAAACAATCCCCCTTCTTTATCCTGGCTGGTGCCAGGAGAAAGGAGGGGGTTGAATGTTCCAACCTCCTACACTGTGTGCCGTAATTTTTTGAGCGAATGCACAGTGTAGTAGGCTTACATACAGTGGTAATCACACAGTAAAGCACGAACATACACAAACATAACTTACCTGCTCCTGCCGCCGCCGCTGCCGCCACTCCCTCCACTCCGTCCGCTCCCTCCGCTCCTAGTACTTGCGTCTGATCATATGTCCGGAAGCCGCGACCGGAAGTAGTCATCTTACTGTCCGGCCGCGGCTTCCAGTCCACATGAAAATGACGCCGGATGTCGCTCGGCCGAAGACCTTCCTTTTGGACTGTGTGGGAGCGGCGCATGCGCCGTTCCCACACAAACGGCGTACACCATAGTAAATGGAACGAGGACATTTTTTTCGCGACACCTGTCCTTTAAGTGACTCACCGGTGACGTCTCAGATTCTAGTTCTTATTCTCCATTCGGTCCAGACCTCCATGATGACTTCTCCCGGTCACAGCCCATTTCTGCAGTTTGCCGCTCAGATGTCTTCAGCTTCTCACTTTTCATACATCTCTACATACATTTCTACACCTATAAATAAAGATAAAGTTCTCATTATACCACACACTACGCCCCTAAATATAATAGCGCCATACACTGCACCTCTAATTATAATAGCACCATACACCGTGTTCCACACACAGTGCCCCCTATAGATAGTGCCCCCCATAGATAGTGCCCCCATATAGCCCACCCCTGTATATAGTGTCCCACAAATAGCTCCCCCTATAGTGCTCCACAGATACCTCACCCCTGTATATAGCCCCCCTGTAGATATAGCCCACCCCTGTATATAGTGCTCCACATATAGTCTACCCCTGTATATAGTGCTCCACAGATAGCCCACCCCTGTATATAGTCCCCCTGTAGATATAGCCCACCCCTGTATAGAGTGCTCCATAGATAGTTCACCCCTGCATATAGCCCCCCTATAGATATAGCCCACCCCTGTATATGGTTCTCCATAGATAGCCCACCCCGGTATGTAGCCCCCCTGTAGATAGAGTCCACCCCTGTATATAGTGCTCCATAGACAGCCCACCCCTGTATATAGCCCCCCTGTAGATATAGCCCACCCCTGTATATAGTGCTCCATAGATAGCCCACCCCTGTATATAGCCCCCTTGTAGATATAGCCCACCCCTGTATATGGTGCTCCATAGATAGCCCACCCCAATATATAGCCCCCCCTGTAGATAGAGCCCCCCGTAGATAAAGCCCCCCTGTAGATAAAGCCCCCCATAGATAAAAAGCCCCCTTGTAGATAAAGCCCGCCCCGTAAATAAAGCCCCCCTAGATAAAGCCCCCCGTAGATAAAGCCACCCCCGTAGATAAAGCCCCCTGTCGATAAAGCCCCCTATGTAGATAAAGCCCCCCCCCCCCGTAGATAAAGTCACGCACTTTTTTATTACAACAAAATAACAAACAGTTCAAACTCACCTTAATCCCGCTCCCACGCCGGCCGGCAGCAATGGAGACCTGCTCTCTTCTGCGCAGGTCTCCTAGGGGTTGAACAAAGCGTCTATGAAAGGTGCTGATTGGCTGGGCAGAATTACTTTCCCTGTCAGTCAGTCAGCGCCTTTCATCGACGGAAGCTTCACTGGTACAAAAGGTACCAGTCGCTTCACTGGTACAAAAGTGCTGAATAGCCGGGCACGGAACGTACCCGGTCATGCATTGCTTCTAATTGCACCTGTGTCCTATAAACACAGGTACAATTATAGTGCAGGAGGAGGTGGCGCTGACGCCCCCCTCTAAGTTCCGCCCGTGGCACATGCCCCACCTGTCCCCCCCCTAGCAACGCCCCTGCGTCAGCGGGTCCTGCATGTCCCTGACACGCAGGATTGAGCTGTTACTGATCACATCTAGGTTCATAACTTAGATGTGATGGATAACAGGTGGATCCAGTGTGTCAGAGACACAGAGGACTCACTGTCACTAAACCCATCAGTGCCGCTGACCTGACGGATTTAGGTCTTAGTGCACGATAGAGCTGCTCTGTATAGAGAATACAAAGGAGCTGTATCTCAAAAAGTTAAAATAATTTTTAATAAAAAGTATAGCCTTTAAATCAGCTCTCTCTCATTTGAGCTAAAAAATTCAAAGAAAATAAATTAAAACCCCAAAACACCATAATATCATCACTCAAGGTAGGAATTATTAAAATGTGAATTATTAAATGGAGTTATTTATTGAATATACATAATTTCCAAAAATATGTAACACCATTTCGCTTAAATTCTATATTGAGCAAAGAAAGCAGGCACCCGTATTAAAGGGTTATTTCCAAGTTGACCCAAAAAATCAAGTCAGGACCCACTATGCTTGCTGTCAGCGAGTAGCTGACAGCTCTAATACGCATGTAGTGCAGTGTATTAGAATTGTGACCAGGGCCTCCTGCCTTCAAGTCCCCTAGTGGGACAAAGTAAAAAAGTTAAAAAAAGTTAAAAAAACTGTTGTGTAAACATAAAAATAAAAAGTTTTAAAAGTAATAAAAAGTAAAAATCCCCCTTTTTCCCTTATCAGTCCTTTATTATTAATAAAAATAAATAAATAAACAAAGAAACTATACATAATTGGTATCGCCGTGTCCGTAACGGCCAGAACTACAAAAGTATTTAGTTATTTATCCAGCATGCTGAACGCCCTAAAAGAAAATAATAATAAACCATACCAGAATCACAATTTTTGGTCACTTCACCTCCCAAAAAATTTAATAAAAATAGATCAAAAAGTCGCATGTACCGAAAAATAGTACTGATTAAAACTACAGTTAGTTACACAAAAAACAAGTCCTCACACGACTTTCTTGGTGGAAAAATAAAAAAGTAATGATTTTTTTATAAAAAGTATTTTATTGTGCAAACGCCATAAGACATAAAAAAAACTATAAACATATGGTATCGCCGTAATCATATTATGACACAGAATAAAGTGAATATGTCATTTATAGCGCACGGTGAACGCTGTAAAAAAAAGGAATAAAAAATAATAGTAGAATTGCTGTTTTTTTAGTCACCATGCCTCTTAAAAATAGAATAAAAACTGATCAAAAAGTCGCATGCACCCCATGAAAACTACAATGAATTCCTCAAGGGGTCTAGTTTCCAAAAGGGTGTCACTTTTAAGGGGTTTCCCCTGTTCTCGAACCTCAGAAGCCCTGCAAATGCGACATGGCGCCCAGAAACCAATCCAGCAAAATCTACATGCCAAATAGCGCTCCTGCCATTCTGAGCCCTGCCGTTTGTCGAACCAGTCGTTTATCACCACATATAGGGGTATTGGGTGCTTTTTCTCCTTTATTCCTTGTCAAAATTAAAAATTCGTACCTTTTATCGGAAAAATTATTTTTGAACTTTTTTGATCTTTTTACTTTAAAAGATTTTCGATTGCATAGCCTAATTCCACAAAATGCAGCAAAAAACCTGTGTGATCTAAATGCCGACTATACCCCTCTGTAAGTTCCTTGAGGGGTGTAGTTTGCCAAATAGGGTCGCTTTTGGGGGGTTTCCACTGTTTTGGCACCACAAGACCTCTTCAAACCGGACATTGTGCGTAATAAAAAAGGAGGCCTCAAAATCCACTACGTGCTCCTTTGCTTCAGTCCATTACCGCACTAGGGCCACATGTGGGATATTTCTCAAAACAGCAGAATCTGGGCAATAAGTATTCAGTCGCATTTCTCTAGTAACACCTTCTGTTTTAGAGAAAAAAATGGAATAAAAAGGATTTTCTGACCAAAAAAATGAAATTTGTAAATTTCACCTCCACTTTACTTTCAATTCCTGTAAAACACCTATAGGGTTAATAATAATAAGCTTTCTAAATGCTGTTTTGAATACTTTGAGGGGTCTAGTTTCTAAAATTGGGTGTTTGATGGGGGTTTCTAATATCTAAGCCCCTTAAAGCCACTTAAGAACTGAACTGTAACCTAAAAAAGAGGCTTTTGACATTTTGTTCCAAATATGAGAAATTGCTGCTTATGTTGTAAGCCGTGTTACGTCCTAGGAAAAAAAAAGAATGTTCAAAAAAAGATGCCAACATATAGTAGACATATGGGAAATGGTAACTAGTAACTATTGTGGGTGGTATAACCCTCTGTCTTACAAGCAGATGCATTTAAATTCAGAAAAATTATATATTTTTCAAATTTTCTCTACATTTTGCTATTTTAAGTTATTACCACATAAAGTGAAATATGGCAGATTTGAAAAATGGGCTCTCAGCCTTAAGGCCAAAACTAGGCTGCGTCCTTAAGGGGTTAACTAAAAATGATAAATAAATTTGTTAGCTACTAATTTCATAGGATAGTTTTGCAGAATACTGTGTGAATTTGCCATCATTTTAAAGACAATAAATTTACCTCCAATTTGTGTTTCCTCCACTTTTACAGATTTGAACCTATTGAGCCCTTAACAGTTTGTCAGCTAAAAGAGAATGAAGTTGAGATAATAATCATGACAATACAAATGCACGGATGAGAGATCTAGAGGATGATGGGTCAAGAATGTGACAGATGCTGCCTGTGTCATGGAGATGAGTTGTGGTCTAATCGGACCTCACTTGTGTCAGAAGAGATCATTTAGGCCTAAATGGAAACAAAAAGGAGGCATTCACTAGATCTACCCAGTATTATCTCATTTGTTAATTAGAATTCATAAATAAAACAATCATTTGTCTGTAGACAACTATCATTGAGTCCTGCTTATCTCTAAGAGCTATCCTTTTATCATAATGATTTCTTAATGTCGCTAGTAATGAATGTTTGTGATACTCCACTTCAATGAGCTTAAGCTATGTACATGTTTAGCAAATGGGGACATGGGAATGAGAACTAAGAATAATGGCAGCCAAGACTGGAGGAGTCACGATTCAAAGCTCAGTTTCAAAAGGCATTAATGTAGAATAAATATTATCCAGCCAAGCGATTTATATATATCATGCTGCGTACAGCTCTTAACCTATTGGAAACTTCAGATCATATAATTTATGGTAATAACAAGTGGTGGCCATAGAATTTTACTGCTGTTTAGCAAGACTTTGTAAATACTGTATGAAATGTATCAAGGTCAAATTAGAAAATAAGTATGAGACCCAGTATTATTGGGACAACAATAAGTCTGCACATTATCTATCGCTGATATAAGTATCATTGTCATTATGTACTGTGCAGTGTTACCCGGAACAGCACTGGCTCCAAATATAACAATAGTTTAGGGCCCTGTTCACATCCCATTTACAGCCTCAGTTTAACATATACGTTAGAAGGAGATGGGAAAATAGAAAAAAATAAAAGCATTGGTCCGCTCACCATATCCTCGGATATATCTTGTACCACACTGAAATCTTGTTGGTGCTCGTAAACATGGAACATTTCTGCATCGGCAACAGATGCAAAAGGTAGAAATCTATGGAAAAACTTATTCCAGCACTTTCTCTGATAAAAATCAAAACTTTAAATCATAGCATATAGTGATTTGAAACGCGTAGGCGTCCTCCCCAGATTGTTTTACTTTATTTTAATGATATGAATTAAAGTTTGGATTTTATCAGAGAGAGTGCTGGTTGGAAAGCGCTCCCAATGTATATGTTAAACAAATGCCTTCAACAGATGTCACACAGTGACATCCATCACCTATAGCATCCCATTGTAAAAAAAAAAAAAAACATTATCTGCGCAATATACTTTTTTTACTGTATACCATTGAATGAAATAACATAGTCTACTACTGTACATAGATACATAGTTGATACGGTGATGGGAACAGGGCCTAAAGGGTACAGGGCACACGAGGATCAGAACGTTATCCCGGGTACTTGACACTCGGCTTAGTGTTACATCACTAGCATTCGGCTCCACAGTCGGACCACACACAAAATTCACACACAGAAACGTCTAAACACAAATTCAACTCTACTATTATGAATTACAATGTATTTGTGGAACATGGCATTGTATGATTGATAGCAAGGTTAGAGGCTGTGAAAATATTAGAATATACCAACCATACAATAAATGATCATCAAGATAAAAGTTCACGTACATAACACCTAGATTTGTGTGGTAGATTTGTGATTATTTCAAAACATTTGACTTTCAATAAAGTAACAGTTTAATTTCCTCAATACATTTTAAGTAATTGAAAGTATTGCATCAGTTCTAAGTAGCTTGTTCAGTGTGATTCTTATATATAAAAAAATATATGTGAGCGTTCGGGTCTTGATTCCGATGCCAAAACCTCTCAGCCGTCTTTAGGATCCACAGTGCAGATGATAAAGTAACTTATGAATTTTATCTGATATGATTACAAATACACTACCGTTCAAAAGTTTAGGGTCACTTAGAAATTTCCTTATTTTTGAAAGAAAAGCACAGTTTTTTTCAATGAAGATAACAATAAATTAATCAGAAATACACTCTATACATTGTTAATGTGCTAAATGACTATTCTAGCTGCAAACATCTGGTTTTTAATGCAATATCTACATAGGTGTATAGAGGCCCATTTCCAGCAACCATCACTCCAGTGTTCTAATGGTACATTGTGTTTGCTAACTGTGTTAGAAGGCTAATGGATGATTAGAAAACACTTGAAAACCCTTGTGCAATTATGTTCGCACCGCTGTAAACAGTTTTGCTGTTTAGAGGAGCTATAAAACTGACCTTCCTTTGAGCTAGTTGAGAATCTGGAGCATTACATTTGTGGGTTCGATTAAACTCTCAAAATGGCTAGAAAAAGAGAGCTTTCATGTGAAACTCGACAGTCTATTCTTGTTCTTAGAAATGAAGGCTATTCCATGCGAGAAATTGCCAAGAAACTGAAGATTTCCTACAACGGTGTGTACTACTCCCTTCAGAGGACAGCACAAACAGGCTCTAACCAGAGTAGAAAGAGAAGTGGGAGGCCCCGCTGCACAACTGAGCAACAAGACAAGTACATTAGAGTCTCTAGTTTGAGAAATAGACGCCTCACAGGTCCTCAACTGGCAGCTTAATTAAATAGTACCCACAAAACGCCAGTGTCAACGTCTACAGTGAAGAGACTCCGGGATTCTGGCCTTCAGGGCAGAGTGGCAAAGAAAAAGCCATATCTGAGACTGGCTAATAAAAGGAAAAGATTAATATGGGCAAAAGCACACAGACATTGGACAGAGGAAGATTGGAAAAAAGTGTTATGGACAGACGAATCGAAGTTTGAGGTGTTTGGACCACACAGAAGAACATTTGTGAGACGCAGAACAACTGAAAAGATGCTGGAAGAGTGCCTGACGCCATCTGTCAAGCATGGTGGAGGTAATGTGATGGTCTGGGGTTGCTTTGGTGCTGGTAAAGTGGGAGATTTGTACAAGGTAAAAGGGATTTTGAATAAGGAAGGCTATCACTCTATTTTGCAACGCCATGCCATACCCTGTGGACAGCGCTTGATTGGAGCCAATTTCATCCTACGACAGGACAATGACCCAAAGCACACCTCCAAATTATGCAAGAACTATTTAGGGAAGAAGCAGGCAGCTGGTATTCTATCTGTAATGGAGTGGCCAGTGCAGTCTCCAGATCTCAACCCCATAGAGCTGTTGTGGGAGAAGCTTGACTGTATGGTACGCAAGAAGTGCCCATCAAGCCAATCCAACTTGTGGGAGGGGCTTCTGGAAGCATAGGGTGAAATTTCTCCCGATTACCTCAGCAAATTAAAAGCTAGAATGCCAAAGGTCTGCAATGCTGTAATTGCTGCAAATGGAGCATTCTTTGACGAAAGCAAAGTTTGAAGGAGAAAATTATTATTTCAAATAAAAATCATTATTTCTAACCTTGTCAATGTCTTGACTATATTTTCTAGTCATTTTGCAAGTCATTTGATAAATATAAGTGTGAGTTTTCATGGAAAACACAAAATTGTCTGTGTGACCCTAAACTTTTGAACGGTAGTGTATATTGTAATATTTCCAGAACTATACAGATGCAGCCATCTTTATCATGACTCTGATAACTTGCTGCAGTGTGATATCACACAACAAAAGCCATTGAAAAGTCATTGAAAAAGTCAAGATAAAGGATCTTGCCACTGTGTATTTAATGCTTTAAAAGTCAAGATAAAGACGGCTACATCTGTATTTACGTAGCTTTCCAGGTAGCAACAGAAATGGTTCTTGAAAATGTACCATATAGTGCAAAAGATCCGAATATCAGGCAATATAAAAAAGTCATTTCCAGCACATTTCATTAAATAGGTTATTTTAAAATGTTCAAAATAATTAATTTTACTTAGTAAATTGATAAGATTTTTGGAACTAGTGCAACAAAAGTCTTGTCAGGTGGTAGACATATAATCAGTGCAATTTGTGCAGCTGTAACGGGCACACTTCTACCTAAAATGAAAAATACCAGATCCCTATTATTAGATTGTGTGTAAGGGTAATTTTACTTGTTCGTTACACCCCCAATTATTAAGTGCTAGGGAATATGTTGGCACTATATAAATGAAGATTATTATTATTATTATTATTATTATTTTGGTACTATGCTAGTTATATCCCTCCATGGCTCACAATTACTGGTGGATTGGCCGGTGAAGAATTTTCTGAAGATCAATAAAGAAGGTGCTCTCTTACTAATACCCCACTCTAATAAAAAATAGCTGTTGGAAAGATAGGCTATGGTTTTGTTTTGTTTTTTTAAAACAAAGTTGAATAAGGAAACCTGTTTGTATCAGTGGGGGGGGGGGGGGGGAGGAAGTAGCTAGCTTCCCCTCCAACTGTGGTTTTGATCGAACATAGCTGATACATAGGATTTTTTACAAACCAATTTAGACATTTTCCCCTTCTCAGACATATAGCCTGTATAGTTTAGAATACCCTACAATAAACTACATATATATGAGATGATATATACCAGTGAAAATATACGCTGCACAGACACACAGAGGTTGTGTTACTGAAGTGAAAATGTATTGGGAACTTGTAAAACGTTAGTCAACACTCTTGTACCAAGAACATACTGTACATATAAAACAGATGAAAACAAGGGGACATATATACAAAAACACCAAAAAAGGCCATACTTACAAATGGACACAGCCATGTCAGAAACGCTGATGAAGGAGAGTGAGCAGGTGCTTTAAATAATAGCCACTCCCACTAGTTTTGAGGGGAGTGGTGTGTGGTGCATGGGATGTGTAGCAAGAAATAATAAATGAATAGTGTATGTGTAAGTGTAATAATATAAGTGAAATATAGGGGGCAGTAATGAGTAAAGTGCCTCAATACAAATAAATGATACTGTACATATGTAAAGATGAAAGAACAAATTAAATTAGAGGATACACAACAGATGAAAAATGAAAAACAGAAAATTATAGGAGCCATGGATAGAAGAAGCACATTACTCAAGAGCAGGGGTCTCAAGCATGCGGCCCCTGGGGCTGTCATCTGCGGCTCTGCTTCGAGACTCTGGAATTTCCTGACATCGCTGTCCACATATGAACAGCGATGTCTGGGGCTTTCCCAGAGCCGGAGTCCCGTGCAGAGCACTAGTATCGGCTCTGCTCCGGGACTCTGTGGAATTCCCTGACATCGCTGTACATATATGGACAGTGTGTCAGGGTCTTCCCCAGAGCGGAGTTCCGGGCAGAGCGCTAGTATCGGCTCTGCTCCGGGACTCTGTGGAATTCCCTGAGATCGCTGTCCATATATGGACAGTGTGTCAGGGTCTTCCCCAGAGCGGAGACTGGGCAGAGTGCTAGTATCAGCTCTGCTCCGGGACTCTATGGAATTCACTGACATCGGTGTCCATGTTTGGACACACGATGTCTGGGGTTTCCCCAGAACCAGAGTCCTTGGCAGAGCGCTAGTATAGGCTCTGCTCTGGGACTCTGGGGAAGCCTCTGACATCGCTGTCCATACATCGACAATGATGTCAGGGGCTTCCCCAGAGCAGGAGTCCCAGTGATGTCAGGAGCACAGCTGGAGTCCCAGGAAGAGCCTACTAGCGCTCTGCCCGGGACTCCAGCTCTGGGGTTGCCCCTGACATCTCTGTCCATATATGGACAGTGATGTCAGGAGCAGAGCTGGAATCCCAGGCATGGTGCTAGAGGTGGCTCTGCTCCGGGACTCCAGCTCTGGGCAAGCCCCTGACATCAATGTGGCAGCATCTGCGGAGGGCACTGTGGCAGCATCTGCGAAGGGCACTGTGGCAGCATCTGCGGAGGGCACTGTGGCAGCATCTGTGGAGGGCACTGTGGCAGCATCTACGGAGGGCACTGTGGCAGCATCTACGGAGGGCACTGTGGCAGCATCTGCGGAGGGCACTGTGGCAGCATCTACGGAGGGCACTGTGGCAGCATCTAGGGAGGGCACTGTGGCAGCATCTACAGAGGGCACTGTGGCAGCATCTACAGAGGGCACTGAGGCAGCATCTACAGAGGGCACTGTGGCAGCATCTACAGAGGGCGCTGTGGCAGCATCTACAGAGAGCACTGTGGCAGTATGTACAGAAAACACTGTGGCATTATCTAGGGGTGTGTTGCATTATCTACAGAGGGCACTGTGGCCTTATCTACAGAGGGCACTGTGGAATTATCTAGGGGTGTGTTGCATTATCTACAGAGGGCACTGTGGCAGTATCTACAGAGGAATCTGTGGCAGCATCTACAGAGGGTACTATGGCAGCATCTACAGAGGGCACTGTGGCAGCATCCATAAAGGACACTGCGGCAGCATCCACAGAGGGCACTGCGGCAGTATCCACAGAGGGCACAGCAGCAGCATCCACAGAGGGCACTGCGGCAGCATCCACAGAGGGCACTGCGGTAGCATCCACAGAGGGCACTGTGGCACTATCTAAAAAGGGGCTGCCCAATCTTGACATGTGTGTCTGCCAAACGCTGCTAACTGAGCCGCCGGACTGCATTTAGCAACACTTAAACTGGAAAACTGGATTGTTGAAATAAGCACGTGGAGAAATATCTAAAATTTTAAACCTAGCGGTATTATTATAGTAATGTAGTATTATTATTATAGTAATATAGTGTTATAGTAATGTAGTATTATTGTAGTAGTTCAAATGACTAATTGATTAACAATAATTTGTATTATATCAAATTTGAAAGTAATGCGGCCCGTCAACTTCCCATTTTTTCTATATATATGTGGCCCACCTACCCGGCCGAGTTTGAGACCCCTGCTCAAGAGGATATACAAGGGTGCCACCGACAAAGGCAAAAAGGTAAATACATTTAATTAGAAATAATCCAGCATTTATTGGTCTTTAATTGTGAAATCAATGCTCACTGCTCAGTACTATACTCATATAGACTTTCAATTGTACACACTGCATTTCTCAATTTTCATGATCGCTACTTTAAAAATTGGTTACCTGAAGATGGAAGAGTTGAGACTTCAAACAAACCCAAAGTCTTCAGCAGGAAATGTACTACAAATCACAGATATCAAAAATGTATTTAAAGCTAATCTGTTAGCAGATTACACCCCATAAACTCTTGAGACTGCTAAATAGGTCTTTGGGAAACAGGTCAAATATCCCATGTTTACTATGAGAATGTAAGCATACCTGAGAAAGTGATCATTTTTATTCAGTCACATACTGTAAAATAATAAAGCGTTAAGTGTCCGATGGACGTTCATTCCTCAGTGAAGTCCTATGGGTTATTGACGGCAACTCCTTCCTAATCCCTCCCCTCCTGATTGACATCTCGCCCTGACAGTGGTGGACATACACAGCTGAGGGCCCCTGTGCAAGAACAGTATATGGGCCCCTTGCTCTACAATATCTCATCATAGATTGCCTACTTATGTCTCTCTAACAATTCATCAGTAATTGTTAGCCATAAAATTCTTAATCTCAGGCATTTACATGCAAACTAACAGACTGAAGAAGGTTACTTTAAGGTGTACCGACTGGGCCCCTTACCTACTGGGCCCCTGTACAGCTGCTCAGGTTGCACCAAGGGTATGTCCGCCCCTGCGTCTTGAGGGGAAGGGTTTGGAAGGGGTTGCCACCGATAACCTTGGGCACTTCACTGAAGAATGAACACCCATCAGACACTTAACACTTCATTAGCATTTGGCGCGTGACTGAATAAAACATCATTTTCTCAGGTATGTTTACATTATCATAGCAAACAGGGGGATATTTGAACTGCTTTCCCTAAGACCTATGTAGCGGTCTTAACCCCTTCCCTCTTTGGCCGCTTTTGACCTTCCTGACAGAGCCTCATTTTTCAAATCTGACATGTTTCACTTTATATGGTAATAACTCTGGAATGCTTTTACCTATCCAAGTGATTCTGAGATTGTTTTCTCGTGACACATTGGACTTTATGTTACTGGCAAAATTTGCCCGATACATTCAGTATTTAATTGTGAAAAACACCAAAATTTAGCGAAAAATTGCAAAAATTTGCATTTTTCTCAATTTAAATGTATCTGCTTGTAAGACAGGCAGTTATACCACACAAAAATGTTGCTAACTAACATCCCCCATATGTCTACTTTAGATTGGCATCGTTTTTTGAACATCATTTTATTTTTCTAGGACGTTACAAGGCTTAGAACTTTAGCAGCAATTTCTCACATTTTCAAGAAAATTTCAAAATGCTATTTTTACAGGGGCCAGTTCAGTTGTGAAGTGGCTTTGAGGTCCTTAGATATTAGAAACCCCCAATAAGTCACCCCATTTTAAAAACTGCACCCCTCAAAGTATTCAAAACAGCATTTAGAAAGTTTCTTAACCCTTTAGACATTGCACAGGAATTAAGGCAATGTAGAGGTGAAATTTACAAAGTTCATTATTTTTTTCCAGAAATTCATTTTGAATCCATTTTTTTTGTACCACAGAATGTTTTACCCAAGAAATGCAACTCAATATTTATTGCCCAGGTTCTGCAGTTTTAGGAAATATCCCACATGTGGCTTTAGTGTGCTACTGGACTGAAGCACTGGCCTCAGAAGCAAAGGAGCACCTAGTGGATTTTGGGTCTCCTTTTTATTAGAATATATTTTAGGCACCATGTCAGCTTTGAACAGGTCTTGTGGAACTAAAACAGTGGAAACCCCCCAAAAGTGACCCCATTTGGGAAACTACACCCCTCGAGGAATTTATCTAGGAGTGTAGCAAGCATTTTGACAGGCCAGTTTTTTTGCAAAAATTTTTGGAACTAGGCCATGAAAATGAAAATCTAAATTTTTTCAAATAAAATGTAGGTTTAGCTAATTTTTTTTCATTTCCAAAAGAACTAAAGTAGAAAAAGCACCACAACATTTGTAGAGCAATTTCTCCCGAGTAAAACAATACCCCACATGTGGTAATAAACGGTTATTTGAACACACAGCAGGGCTTAGAATGGAAAGAGTGCCATTTGGCTCTTGGAGCTCAAATTTAGCAGGAATGGTTTGCGGAGGCCATGTCGCATTTGCAAAGCCCCCTAGGGGACAAAACAGTGGAAACACCCAAAAAGTGACCCCATTTTGGAAACTATACCCCTCGAGGAATTTATCTAGGGGTGTAGCAAGCATTTTGACCGGCCAGTTTTTTTGCAAAAATTTTTGGAACTAGGCCATGAAAATGAAAATCTACATTTTTTTCAAATAAAATGTAGGTTTAGCTAATTTTTTTTCATTTCCACAAGGACTAAAGGAGAAAAAGCACCATAAAATTTGTAAAGAAATTTCTCCCGAGTAAAACAATACCCCACATGTGGTAATAAACGGTTATTTGAACACACGGCAGGGCTTAGAAGGGAAAGAGCGCCATTTGGCTCTTGGAGCTCAAATTTAGCAGGAATGATTTGCGGAGGCCATGTCACATTTGCAAAGCCCCTAAGGTGACAAAACAGTGGAAACCCCCAACAAGTGACCCCATTTTGGAAACTATACCCCTTGAGGAAATTATCTAGGGGTATAGTGAGCATTTTGACCCCACAGGTTTTTTGCAGAAATTTTTGGAATTAGGCTGTGAAAATGAAAATCTACATTTTTTCAAATAAAATGTAGGTTTAGCTAATTTTTTTTCATTTCCACAAGGACTGAAGGAGAAAAAGCACTATAAAATTTGTAAAGAAATTTCTCCCGAGTAAAACAATACCCCACATGTAGTAATAAACGGCTGTTTGGAGACACGGCGAGGCTGAGAAGGGAAAGAGCGCCATTTGGCTTTTGGAACTCAAATTTAGCAGAAATGGTTTGCGGAGGCCATGTCACATTTGCAAAGCTCCTGAGGGGACAAAACAGTGGAAACCCCCAACAAGTGACCCCATTTTGGAAACTACACCCTATGAGGAAATTATCTAGGAGTATAGTGAGCAGTTTGACCCCACAGGTGTTTTACAGAACTTATTGGAAGTAGGCCGTAAAAATTAAAATCTACATTTTTTCAAATAAAATGTAGGTTTAGGTATTTTTTTTTCATTTCCACAAGGACTGAAGGAGAAAAAGCACCACAAAATTAGTAAAGCAACTTCTCCCGAGTAAAACAATACCCCACATGTGGTCATAAACGGCTGTTTGGACACACGGTAGGGCTCAGAATGGAACTTGCACCATTTGGATTTTGGATAGTGTCTGGGCCCCATGTCACATTTGCTGAGCCCCTGTAGTACTAGTACAGTGGAAACACCCCAAAAGTGACTCCATTTGGGAAACTGCACCCCCTGAGGAATCATCTAGGGGTATAGTGAAAATTTTGATCCCAAAGGTTTTTTGCTGAATTAATTAGAATTAAGCTATGAAAATGAAAAATATTTTTTTTTTCCAACAAGATGTAGTTTTAGATCAACATTTTTCATTTTTACAAGGAATAGAGAAGAAAAAGCACCCCAACATTTGTAAAGTAATTTCTCCCGAGTACGGTAACACCCCATATGTGGTTATAATCGGCTGTTTACGTATATGGGAGCATTCAGAAGAAAAGGAGCGGTACTTATCTTTTGGAGCGTAGATTTTGCTGGAATGGTTTGCGGACGCCATGTTGCATTTGCAAAACCCCTGATGTACCAAACAAAAGTGACCCCGTTTTAGAAACTACACCCCTAAAGGCATTTATCAAGGGGTGTAGTGAGAATTTAGACATCACAGGTGTTTTTCAGAAATGAATACGCAGTGGATGGTGCAAAGTGAAAATTGCAATTTTTCCACTGATCTGCCCATTCACCGCACAAGATGTTGTGCCCCTAGAGAATCTTACCCCATAAATTGTTAAGCGGGTTCTCCCGGGTATGGTAATGCCTTACTTGTGGCCATAAATTGCTGTTTGGGCACACTGTAGGGCTAAGAAGGAATAGACCGCCATTTTGAGCATGGATTTTGCTTGGTAACAGTTCTGTTTGGGGTTTTGCTTGTATTTCAGTTTATAATGTGGTGGCATATGTAATCTGTGCGGAGTACATCAGGGTATATGTAATCTGTGCGGAGTGAATCAGGGCATAATAAGAGGGTATAATAATGGGGTAAATAATACAATTATCCATAGGTGTGTGTTACGCTGTGAAGCGATCTGTTATGCACAGGCCGGTGTCACACTGATAAACGGTTTTCTTTCTTATCCCCCTTCTGTAACGCTCTGCACCTTTTGGGGACTTTTTCTCCTTCGTAGTTTGGGAAATATTGCTGGGAAAGTTGTGCGCTGGTATAATACGGGCGCCCTCGCTTCCAGCGGATGTGCTATGTCCCTTCCCTTTCCTAGTTCCTAAATCCTGGGGCCCTGAAACTGAAGGAATGTTCCCCTCCGGCCTGCGCATTGAGATGTTTTTCATCACCGCATTACTAGTGCCGTAACTTTTTTGTTTTTCAGTTGATTGAGCGGTGTGCGGGCTTGTTTTTTGCGAGACGGGCTGTAGATTTTATTGGTATCATTTTAGAACACATACGACTTTTTGATCACTTTTTATTTCATTTTTTGGTAAAGGAAATTACCAAAAACAAGCAATTCTGGAATCGTTTTTTATTGTTTTTTTTATCGCCATCTACAGTGCGCCCTAAATTACATGTTAGCTTTATTCTGCGGGTCGATACGATTACGGCGATACCAAATTTATATAGTTTTTTTATGTATTGCGGCTTTTGCACAATAAAATCACTTTTTATAAAATCATTTGTTTTCTGTGTCGACATATTCTAAGACCCATAACTTTTTTATTTTTGCGTGCACTAAACGGTGTCGGGGATTATTTTTTGCGGGACGGATTGTAGTTTTTATTAGTACTATTTTGGAGTAAATGTGACTTTTTGATCACTTTTTATAGCATTTTTTGGAAGGAGATGTGACCTAAAAACAAAGATTCTGGCGTTGTTTTTCATGTTTTTTTTTTACGGCGTTCACCGTGCAGGATAAATTACATAATAGTTTTGTAGTTTGGGTCGTTACGTACGCGGCGATACCAATTATGTATAGTTTTTTTTACGTATTGCGGCTTTTGCACAACAAAATCACTTTTTTTATCAAATCATTTGTTTTCTGTGTCGCCATATTCTAAGACCCATAACTTTTTTATTTTTGTGTGCACGAAACGGTGTCAGGGATTATTTTTTGCGGGACGGATTGTAGTTTTTATTAGTACTATTTTGGAGTAAATGTGACTTTTTGATCACTTTTTATAGCATTTTTTGGAAGGAGATGTGACCTAAAAACAAAGATTCTGGCGTTGTTTTTCATGGTTTTTTTTTACGGCGTTCACCGTGCGGGATAAATTACATAATAGTTTTGTAGTTTGGGTCGTTACGGACGCGGCGATACCAAATATGTATAGTTTTTTTAATTTTTACGGTTTTTCCCATAATAAAAGACTTACTATGGGAAAAAAGTCAGTTTAGCTTTATTTTTATTTGAAATGTGTGTGTTTTTATTGTTTTACCACATTTTTATTTACTTTTTTTTACTTTTCTGACTTGTCCCACTAGGGAACATGAGGGCCTGATGCCCCGATCGCTACTCTAATACACTGCACTGCATACGTAGTGCAGTGTATTAGCGCTGTCAGTTATTCACTGACAGCAAGCCTATGAGGACACGCCGAAGGCGGGTCCTCATGGGCTCCCGTACAAGGCAGACTCGGACGCCATTTTCTGGCGTCCGATTGCCACAGCAACCCAGCGATTGCATCACTGGGTTGCCGATCGGGTGAAAACCTATCAGATGCTGCGCTCTATTGAGCGCAGCATCTGAGGGGTTAATCTGCCGGATCGGAGAGTAGCTCCGGTCCTGGCAGTTACAGGAGGGTGCCAGCTGTATAATACAACTGTCCCCCCGCAGTGATGGTGCCGGCTCTGCTTCTGAGCCCGCACAATCACTGCGCCGTACATATACGGCGCTTTGCGGGAAGCACCTCCCGACAGCGCCGTACATGTACGGCGCATGTCGGGAAGGGGTTAAAGCAACTGTCTGGTTTAGGTCAAAATTGAAAGTTTGTGTAAAGGATCTGCCAGACACAGCTTCTGTGTCGACGCCCGTGGTTAATCAGTCTGCACCTGCTCCTAAGTCTGATAGAGTGACTCGATCTGCTACCACTCAGGCTGGTAGGCTCAGGAGTGGGCCTGGCCAGACGGTTCTAGCTCCCGCCCTCGGTCTATTTATACCTTCATTTCCTGCTTGTCTCTGCCTGTGATTCTTTCCTGTTTCCTGGCACTGCTGCTCCTGCTATCATTATTGACCTTGCTTCATTTTGACCCTGGCTTTACTGACTACGCTCCTGCTCTGCGTTTGGTACCTCGTACACTCCTGGTTTGACTCGGCTCGTTCACTACTCTTGTTGCTCACGGTATTGCCGTGGGCAACTGCCCCATTTCCCTTAGCTTCTGTGTACCCTTGTCTGTTTGTCTGTCGTGCACATATTGAGCGTAGGGACCGTTGCCCAGTTGTACGCCGTTGCCTAGGACGGGCCGTGCAAGTAGGCAGGGACTGAGTGGCGGGTAGATTAGGGCTCACCTGTCTGTCTCCCTACCCGTCATTACATAATCACAGGCCCATATACCTTTTCTACCCTGGTCCCTGACACAACTATGGACCCCCTTGAGACCCTGGCTTAGCAAATACAGGGTCTCTCCCAAAAGGTCCAAGCCATGGCTCATAGGGGCAACCAGCGTGATGCTACCCTGGTAGTGCCCCCCACCTCACCTCTTGAACCCCACCTCAAGTTGCCTGACCGGTTCTCAGGGGACCGGAAGACTTTTTTCTCCTTTCGGGAGAGTTATAGGCTCTATTTCCGTCTAAGGCCCCACTCCTCAGGTTCTGAGAGCCAGCGAGTGGGTATAATTATGTTCCGGCTCCAGGACGGACCCCAAGAATGGGCCTTCTCCTTGGCTCCTGACGCCCCTGAACTTTCCTCTGTTGATCTTTTTTTTTCTGCTCTCGGGCTCATATATGACGAGACTGACAAGACTGCCTTTGCCGAGAGTCAGCTGGTGACCTTACGTCAGGGTAAGAGACCCGTTGAGGAGTACTGTTCTGACTTTAGGAAGTGGTGTGTAGCTTCTCGGTGGAATGACCCTGCCTTGAGGTGCCAGTTTAGATTGGGTCTGTCGAACGCCCTGAAAGACCTGTTAGTTAACTATCCCTCTTCAGACTCTCTAGATCAGGTTATGGCTTTAGCGGTACGTCTTGACCGACGTCTCAGCGACTTGACCGTTTTTGTGCTTTCTCCTCTGGCTCCCCCATGATGGCTCCCGAGGTTCCGTTGCTTCGTTCTTCCACGGAAAACTCGGATGAACCAATGCAACTCGGGGCCTCCGTGTCTCCCCAACAACGTAGAGATCTCCGCAGTAAGAATGGTCTCTGCTTCTACTGTGGGGATGACAAGCATCAAGTGAACAACTCTCCTAGGCGTAAGAATAAGCAGCCGGAAGAACTTCCGCGCCTAAGTGACCATCGGGGAGGTCACTTGGGAGCACAGGTATTTCCCGTAAATATGAAACCTAATAAGTTCTTGCTTCCCTTTCAGGTCTCTTTTGAGGGTAGGAGGTCTGCCACCGGCAGTGCCTTCGTAGATTCAGGGTCTTCTGCTAATATTATGCTTGTGGAATTTGCTATGTCTCTAGCTATGCCATTGATTGATTTGCCTAAACCTGTCCCGGTAGTGGGTATCGACTCCACTCCACTTGCTAATGGTTATTTTACACAGCATACCCCTGTTTTTGAACTCCTTGTTGGCTCCATGCATTTGGAGCAGTGCTCTGTACTGGTGATGCAGGGATTATCGTCCGATTTGGTTTTAGGCCTTCCCTGGTTGCAGATGCATAATCCCATGTTTAACTGGAATACTGGGGATCTTACCAAATGGGGTAATGAATGCATGATGTCATGTTTTTCTGTTAATTTTATTTCTCTCCCTGAGGAGGTGAACACTCTACCTGAGTTTATTCAGGACTTCGCTGATGTTTTTTCTAAAAACGCCTCCGAAGTGTTACCTCCTCATAGAGAATACGATTGCGTAATCGATTTGGTACCAGGAGCTAAGCTCCCTAAGGATAGGATATTTAATCTCTCTTGTCCCGAACGTGAAGCCATGAGAGAGTATATCCAGGAATGCCTGGCCAAGGATTACATTCGCCCCTCTACTTCTCCGGTAGGTGCTGGCTATTTCTTCGTAGGGAAGAAGGATGGTGGTCTTAGACCGTGCATCGATTACCGAAACTTGAATAAGGTCACTGTAAGGAACCAGTATCCCCTTCCTTTGATTCCTGATCTCTTAAATCAGGTTCAGGGGGCCCAATGGTTCTCTAAGTTTGATCTTCGGGGGGCTTATCACCTTATCTGCATCAGAGAGGGGGATGAGTGGAAGACTGCGTTTAACACGCCCGAAGGTAATTTCGTCTTGCCCTTTGGGTTGTGTAATGCTCCCGTGGTCTTCCAGAATTTCATAAATGAGATTTTAAGAGACTACCTGGGGGTATTTCTTGTAGTGTACCTTGATGACATACTTGTGTTTTCCAAGGACTGGTCCTCCCACATTCAGGATGTCAGGAAGGTGCTCCAGGCCATTCGGGAAAACAAACTCTTTGCTAAAACCGAAAAATGTGTGTTTGGGGTGCAGGAGATACCATTTTTGGGTCAAATCCTCACTCCTCATGAATTCCGCATGGACCCTGCCAAGGTTCAGGCTGTGGCTGAATGGATCCAACCTGCCTCCCTGAAGGCGTTACAGTGCTTCCTGGGGTTTGCTAATTATTACAGGAGATTTATTGCTAACTTCTCGGTCATCGCTAAGCCTCTTACGGATTTTACTCGCAAAGGTGCTGATCTCCTCCACTGGCTTCCAGAGGCGGTCCAGGCTTTTGAGGTCCTTAAGAAGTGCTTTATCTCGGCCCCAGTGCTGATTCAGCCTAACAAAATGGAGACATTCATCGTGGAGGTTGACGCCTCCGAGGTGGGAGTGGGTGCTGTCTTGTCCCAGGGTACCAGGTCCCACACCCATCTCCGTTCCTGTGCCTACTTCTCCAGGAAGTTCTCGCCCACTGAGAGTAACTATGACATTGGCAACCGCAAACTCTTAGCCATTAAATTGGCATTTGAACAGTGGCGCCACTTCCTGGAGGGGGCTAGGCACCATGTAACGGTCCTTACCGACCACAAGAATCTGGTTTTCCTAGAATCTGCCCGGAGGCTAAACCCGAGACAAGCTCGATGTGCATTGTTTTTTACTAGATTCAACTTTTTGGTAACCTATAGGGCTGGGTCTAAAAATATTAAAGTTGATGCACTGTCGCGTAGCTTCATGGCCAGCCCTCGTTTGGAGGAAGATCCTGCTTGTATTTTGCCCCCAGGTATAATCATTTCCTCTATTGATTCTGACTTAGTCTCCGAAATTGTGGCTGATCAAGGTTCAGCTCCCGGGAACCTTCCTGAGAACAAGCTGTTTGTTCCCCTGCAATTCCGGCTAAGGGTACTCAGGGAAAATCATGACTCTGCACTATCTGGCCATCCAGGCATCTTGGGTACCAAGCACCTCATTGCCAGAAACTATTGGGGGCCTGGGTTGCCTAAAGACGTTAAGGCCTACGTCGCCGCTTGTGAAATTTGTGCTAGGTCCAAGACTCCCAGGTCCCATCCAGCGGGCTTACTATGTTCTTTGCCCATTCCCCAGAGACCTTGGACCCATATCTCCATGGATTTTATTACCGATCTGCCTCCATCTCAAGGCAAGTCGGTGGTGTGGGTTGTAGTAGACCGCTTCAGTAAGATGTGCCACTTTGCGCCCCTCAAGAAACTACCCAATGCTAAGACGTTAGCTACCTTGTTTGTCAAACACATCCTGCGTCTCCATGGGGTTCCTGTCAATATAGTTTCTGACAGAGGGGTACAATTTGTTTCATTGTTTTGGAGAGCTTTCTGTAAAAAGTTGGAGATTGATCTGTCCTTCTCCTCGGCCTTCCATCCTGAAACTAATGGCCAAACCGAGAGGTCTAATCAGTCTCTAGAACAATGTTTAAGGTGTTTTCTCTCTGACTGTCAATATGATTGGGTCGCCTTCATTTCCCTCGCCGAATTTTCCCTTAATAACCGGGTCAGTAACTCGTCAGAGGTCTCCCCCTTTTTTTGTAGTTTTGGGTTTAATCCACGGTTCTCCTCCGTTTCACCTGGTGGTTCCAACAATCCCGAAGTAGATGTCGTTCATCGGGAACTGTGCACAGTCTGGGCCCAGGTTCAGAAGAACCTAGAGGCGTCCCAGAGCATACAAAAGACTCAGGCAGATAGAAGACGTTCTGCTAACCCCTTGTTTGTGGTCTGGGATCTGGTGTGGCTGTCTTCAAAAAATTTGCGCCTTAAAGTCCCGTCCAAAAAATTTGCTCCCCGGTATATAGGGCCGTATAAGATCATTGAGGTCCTTAACCCTGTCTCCTTCCGACTGGAGTTACCCCCGTCTTTTCGAATACACGACGTGTTTCATGCCTCCCTCCTGAAACGCTGCTCCCCGTCCTTGGCTACCTCGAGGAAACCTCCGGTCCCTGTTCTCACCCCTGAAGGAGTAGAATTCGAGGTGGCCAAGATTGTGGACAGCAGGATGGTCCAAGGCTCCCTCCAGTACCTGGTCCATTGGAGAGGATACGGGCTTGAGGAGAGGACTTGGGTACCCGCCCGGGATGTTCACGCTGGGGTATTGCTCAGGAGGTTCCATCTTCGGTTCCCCAATAAGCCAGGTCCACCTAGAAAGGGTCCAGTGGCCCATCATAAAAGGGGGGGTCTGTAAAGGATCTGCCAGACAGCGCTTCTGTGTCGACGCCTGTGGTTAATCAGTCTGCCCCTGCTCCTAAGTCTGATAGAATGACTCGATCTGCTACCACTCAGGCTGGTAGGCTCAGGAGTGGGAGAACCTATCACAGCCTGGCCAGACGGTTCTAGCTCCCGCCCTCGGTCTATTTATACCTTCATTTCCTGCTTGTCTCTGCCTGTAATTCTTTCCTGTTTCCTGGCTCTGCTGCTCCTGCTATCATTATTGACCTTGCTTCATTTTGACCCTGGCTTTACTGACTACGCTCCTGCTCTGCGTTTGGTACCTCGTACACTCCTGGTTTGACTCGGCTCGTTCACTACTCTTGTCGCTCACGGTCTTGCCGTGGGCAACTGCCCCATTTCCCTCAGCTTCTGTGTACCCTTGTCTGTTTGTCTGTCGTGCACATATTGAGCGTAGGGACCGTTGCCCAGTTGTACGCCGTCGCCTAGGACGGGCCGTGCATGTAGGCAGGGACTGAGTGGCGGGTAGATTAGGGCTCATCTGTCTGCCTGCCTACCCCATCATTACAGTTTGTTGGGGAATGTAGAGTTTACTTACCTGGTGCCCTACATTTATCTGCTTGTGCCACCAATCAACTGATTCCGGGCCACCCTCTGCTGTCATCCAAGATTGCCGCAGAGGGGGCTGGGGAATCGGTCGATCGGTGGCACAAGCTGCTATATATATATATATATATATATATATATATATATATATATATATATATATATATATGTATGTATATATATATATATATATAAATTCCTAAGCCCTCAAATAACTTCAGAGAGAGAGATTTCATAGTTACATAGTTACATAGTTAGTACGGCTGAAAAAAGACACATGTCCATCAAGTTCAACCAAGGGAAGGGAAAAGGGAAGGAAAAATTTCTACACATAGGAGCTAATATTTTTTTGTTCTAGGAAATTATCTAACCCTTTTTTAAAGCCATCTACTGTCCCTGCTGTGACCAGCTCCTGCGGTAGGCTATTCCATAGATTCACAGTTCTCACTGTAAAGAAGCCTTGTTGCCTCTGCAGCTTGAACCTTTTTTTCTCCAGACGGAGGGAGTGCCCCCTTGTTTTTTGAGGGGGTTTTACAAGGAACAGGATTTCACCATATTTTTTGTATGTGCCATTAATATATTTATATAAGTTAATCATGTCCCCCCTTAGTCGTCTTTTTTCAAGGCTAAATAGGTTTAATTCTTTCAATCTTTCCTCATAACTAAAATTCTCCATGCCCCTAATTAGCTTTGTTGCTCTTCTTTGTATTTTTTCCAACTCCAGGGCATCCTTTCTATGAACTGGAGCCCAGAACTGAACTGCATATTCTAGATGAGGCCTCACTAATGCTTTGTAAAGTGGTAATATTACATCCCTGTCCCGCGAGTCCATGCCTCTTTTAATACACCACAATATCCTGCTGGCCTTTGAAGCAGCTGATTGACACTGCATGCTGTTATTGAGTTTATGATTTACAAGTACACCCAGATCCTTCTCAACAAGTGAATCCGTCAGTGTAGCTCCCCCTAGGACATATGATGCATGCAGGTTGTTGGTACCCAGATGCATAACTTTACATTTATCTACATTAAACTTCATCTGCCAAGTGGACGCCCAAACACTTAGTTTGTTTAAATCTGCCTGCAATTCATGAACATCTTCCATAGTCTGAACTATATTACATAGCTTGGTGTCATCTGCAAAAATAGAAATAGTGCTATTAATCCCATCCTCTATATCATTAATAAATAAGTTGAATAATAGTGGTCCCAGCACTGAACCCTGGGGTACACCACTTATAACTGGGGACCATTCAGAGTAGGAATCATTGACCACAACTCTCTGGATACGGTCCTTGAGCCAATTCTCAATCCAATTACAAACTATATTTTCTAAACCTATAGTCCTTAATTTACCCATTAGGCGTCTATGGGGGACAGTGTCAAATGCCTTTGCAAAGTCCAAAAACACTAAATCCACAGCGGCCCCTCTGTCTAGGCTTCTGCTCACCTCTTCATAAAAGCAGATTAGGTTAGTTTGACAACTTCTGTCCTTAGTAAAATCGTGCTGGCTGTCACTTATAATGCAATTTATTGTCACATAATCCTGTATATAGTCCCTCAATAGCCCCTCAAACATTTTCCCCACATGGATGTTAAGCTTACTGGTCTATAATTACCTGGGGAAGACCTAGAGCCCTTTTTGAAAATAGGCACCACATTTGCGCTGCACCAGTCCCTTGGCACTATACCAGTCACTAGAGATTCTCTGAATATTATGAAAAGGGGGACAGAAATAACTGAACTAAGCTCTTTAAGAATTCTAGGGTGTAACCCATCTGGTCCCGGGGCCTTGTGCACATTTATTTTATTTAATTTAGCTTGGACCATCTCTACATTCATCCAATTCAGTATATCAACTGATTTCATTATGGTACATTGCATTTTTCAGCAGTCATTGTACCATTATATACCTTCTGATAATCCTGTATCCTTGGCTTGGTGGGTTATAGGCCACCGAAGTGCTTGGGTCTAGTGGTGATAGCTGCCAGCCTGCCTTAAAAAGTGCAAAGACCATGGCATTGTAGGAAAATCTCACTGCACATGAAGACTCTCCAAGAATAGATACAGTAATAGGAAAATATACGGGAAGTGGCATTCATTCACTGAAAAAGCATATCAGCTGGAACAGAGTTTAGTGAGGGTCAAGTAGGTAACAAGGAATTAATTTAAAAAAAAAAGAAATGCAAGGAAAACTGGAACTTCTTCCGTTTAAATTTATGTGTGGGGAAAAATTTGCTTCCGGGTTCCCAACGTTGCCGTGTGTGTCCTACACCAGTCTAAGGCTGGGTTCACACACCCTATTTACGGACGTAATTCGGGCGTTTTAACCTCGAATTACGTCCGAAAATACGTCTCCAATGCGCCGGCAAACATCTGCCCATTCATTTGAATGGGTTTAACGATGTACTGTGCCGACGGTCATTTTTTTTACGCGCCACTGTCAAAAGACGGCGCGTCAAAAAGACGCCCGCGTCAAAAAGACACCCGCGTCAAAGAAGTGCCTGTCACTTCTTGGGACGTAATTGGAGACATAATTGACTCCATAGAAAAACAGCTCCAATTATGTCCGTAATGGACGCTGCGAAAAATGCCTGCACATGCCATTACGTCTGAAATTCAGGAGCTGTTTTCTCCTGAAAACAGCTCCGTAATTTCAGGCGTATCTACGTGTACGTGTGAACCAACCCTAAGTAAACTAGGTAGTTGGAGAGATTTGTGCCAAATTTATTACAAAGGCACACGCCTCTTAATAATTTTGGTGCATTTTGAACACTCTTCACAGGTGTAGATTATGGGCCAAAATTTACGCTATTTATGTTTCGTTTTCTTAATAACTATGGCCTAAACTATGTCTCCTTGGAGATCACGCCTAAATTTAGGTAGTGATGAGAACAGTCACAAATTTTACCACAAATTTATCACATCACCATTTGCAACTTTTTAAACCAGTTTACGCCAAAAAACTTGCATAAACTGCTAAGTAAATGTGGGCCACTGCCTCCCACAGCTTAGATGGCACTACATTGTGTAAACGTAAACATTGTGACACTACATCTACTTCATCTACAGCTTTCTCACTAGATGGTATCACAAATGCTCATTCTTTTATAAAATAGGAATCAGGGTTGCCAACCGTCCGTAAATTTACGGACAGTCCGCAACAATGGGTGTTTTTTCTGCCGTCCGTAGCGTCCGGCAAAAAAAGTACCGTCCGGGATTTTCGGCAGTCTCCCGGAACTTTGCACTGCGCATTCGCCAAAATTCACATGCGCAGTGCAAGGAATAGTAGGCCATGGCCAGGCATATTTTCAGATTCTGTGTTATCAGATGACTCGGGTCAGGTGACTGGTCTAGTCCAGTCCTGTGCAGTCACTGTCTCCGACCCCATTCAAAGTGATCCTCCGCCGCTTTGCTTCGCTGCATGACCACCTCCTCCTCCTGACAATGAGTGGTGTCAGGCAGTGCGGAGAGCGGTAGCGCTGTGTGTGGCTACAAGGGGGAGCTGTGTGGCTATCTACAAGGGGGGAGCTGTGTGTGGCTACAAGGGGGGAGTTGTGTGGCTATCTACAAGGGGGAGCTGTGTGGCTATCTACAAGGGGGGAGCTGTGTGTGGCTACAAGGGGGAGCAGTGTGGCTATGTACAAGGTTGAGCTGTGTGGCTATCTACAAGGGGTGCGCTGTGTGTGGCTACAAGGGGGGCGCTGTGTGTGGGTATCTACAAGGGGGAGCAGTGTGGCTATCTACAAGGTGAGCGCTGTGTGTGGCTACAACGGGGGCAGTGTGGCTATCTACAAGGGGGGAGCTGTGTGGCTATATACAAGGGGGAGCTGTGTGGCTATCTACAAGGGAGAGCAGTGTGGCTATCTACATTGGGGGAGCTGTGTGGCTATCTACAAGGGGGAGCTGTGTGGCTATCTACAAGGGAGAGCAGTGTGGCTATCTACATTGGGGGAGCTGTGTGGCTATCTACAAGGGGTGCGCTGTGTGTGGCTACAAGGGGGGCGCTGTGTGTGGGTATCTACAAGGGGGAGCAGTGTGGCTATCTACAAGGTGAGCTCTGTGTGTGGCTACAACGGGGAGCAGTGTGGCTATCTACAAGGGAGGAGCTGTGTGGCTATATACAAGGGGGGAGCAGTGTGGCTATCTACATTGGGGGAGTTGTGTGGCTATCTACAAGGGGGAGCAGTGTGGCTATCTACAAGAGGGGCGCTGTGTGGCTATCTACATTGGGGGAGCTGTGTGGCTATCTACAAGGGGGAGCTGTGTGGCTATATACAAGGGGGAGCTGTGTGGCTATCTACATTGGGGGAGCTGTGTAGCTATCTACAAGGGGGAGCTGTGTGGCTATCTACAAGGGGGGAACTGTGCGGCTATATACAAGGGGGGAGCTGTGTGGCTATCTACATTGGGGGAGCTGTGTGGTTATCTACAAGGGGGAGCTGTGTGGCTAGCTACAAGGGGGAGCTGTGTGGCTATATACAAGGGGGAGCTGTGTGGCTATCTACAAGGGGGAGCTGTGTGGCTATCTACATTGGGGGAGTTGTGTGGCTATCTACAAGAGGGAGCTGTGTGGCACTATATACAAGGGGGCTGTGTGTGGCGCTATAAACGGGGGATGTGTGTGGTGCTATATACAGGGAGGGCTGTGTGTGGCACTATATACAGGGGGCTGTGTGTGGCGCTATATACAGGGGGCTGTGTGTGGTGCTATATACAGGGTGTCTGTGTGTGCCGCTATATACAGGGGGGCTGTGTGTGGCTCTATATACAGGGGGGGCTGTGTGTGGTGCTATATACAGTGGGGCTGTGTGTGGTGCTATATACAAGGGGGGTTGTGTGTGGCATTATTTACAAGATGGACTGTGTGTAGTGTTATCTGCAGGGGGCATGGTTACTGCTGGGGCACTTTTATTGTGTCGAGCACTGAGGGCTCATTATTACCATCTGGGGCACTGTGGATTAGGAGTTTGTTTATAGGATGGGGTATAGGTAGGAGGTGCTGGAAAAGCGAGGAACCAACATGTCTGTGTGTCACATTCTGCAGAGATGAGCCGCGGCTGGAATAAGTCGTCACAGCGGTCTGCAGCGGTCTGGGCCGGATGGAGGAAAAAAAAGGGAAAGTGAACGACTAATCAGTGAAATCATCACCTAAGTTAGTGTGGGAAAGCTACAAGCGGAGCTGTGATTGGTGAGTCACTATTAGAACACTGGACACTGCACAGGCAACAATTTTGTAATGTGTCCGTAAAAATTTTGATCTGTCCGTGAATTTTAGCTCAGTTGTCCAGAAATTTCTGAAGTGGAGGTTGGCAACCCTGATAGGAATCCATGCAAAGCTTAGCAACACTTCTATTATCAGATAAAGAAAACGATTCTGCATAATACAATAATTTCATTACTGTCATCATGTTCTGTAAGGACACCAGGGGATGAAATCTCTTCTAATGAAGTATTTAGTTTGCATGTTTTTGTTTTTCAGGCACATGAAGTAAAATTAACTAGACAGCAGGGCCGCTGCCATACCCCCCCCCCCCCCCCCACACACACACACATGCGCACACACACTTATGGGATTCGAATTAATCTATTATGTAGAATGCAGATTATTTGTTTTATTTGAACACACTCAATAAAATCAACCTAACCTTACATTTACATTTTACATGAATGAATGCTGATCAGGAATGAAGGTTCAAATCTGAGAAAAGTGACTTGTAACAAGGAAAAACCTAAATAACCTGTAAATGAAATACGTAGATGCTTAACATCCTATTTGTGCTAAATAATAAACCTCTGAACATAAAGCAGATAAAACATATTTTTCTTCTATTAATATTGATTGCTTGCCTCATGCCAGCCACAGGCAGTGCGGATCTGCGGATCACATTGACGACACGTGGACCCAATTAGTGGGCACTGTATTACTGAAGTGCATGCCATGATTGGCTGTTTACGAGAGCGACTCTGCAGTATAAACAGAGCTACATGTACTGTACTGTAGGATGAGCTGATTTGTGGACACCAGGTGAGGGTGGTAATAATTTATTTGAAGAAGCTCCTGTTTTTATTTAATCTTAATTTTTATTTTTTTCTGAACCAATTACGAGAGAGAGAAGAGAGAGAGAGAGAGAGAAACTTTCTAAATACTTTTTATTAAAAAATATTTTAACTTTTTGAGATACAGCCGCTAAGTATTATGTATACATAGCAGCTGTATCTAGTGCTGAAACCTGTATCCAGGGCCGTCCTTAGGATAGATGGCACCCAGTGTAAAATGTTCTTTCGGCGCTCCACCCCATCATAAAAAAAAAATGCCCCATACAAAAGTATAATGCCCCTTCACAGTATAATGTCCTTTTTAGTGCCCCCACACAAAATAATGCCCTTTATAGTGCCCCACAGTATAATGGCCCCTTTAGTGCCCCCCACACACATTATAATGTCCCCTAAGTGCCCACACACAGTATATTGCCCCCCTCCCACAGTATGATGCCCCTTTAGTGCCCCACACACAGTATAATACCACTTTAGTGCCCCAATACAGTATAATGTCCCTATAGCTGCCTCATACAGTATAATAATAATAATATTATTTGATAATATAATATATTATAACCCTTAACAGGGAGGCAGGGACACCTAGCATCATATATAACTATGATGCTAGGAGCCCGGCTCCTTGACCTGTGTTAGGTCCGGGAAATTATGCCAACAAGGTGCCGATCTCCTCCACTGGCCTCCGGAGGCGGTCCAGGCTTTTGAGGTCCTTAAGAGGTGCTTCATCTCTGTCCCAGTGCTGATTCAGCCTAACCAGATGGAGCCATTCATCGTGGAGGTTGACGCCTCCGAGGTGGGAATGGGTGCTGTCTTTTCCAGGGTACTAGGTCTCTCACCCATCTCCGTCCCTGTGCCTACTTCTCCAGGAAATTCTCCCCCACTGAGAGTAACTACGACGTTGGCAACCACGAACTCTTAGCCATTAAATGGGCATTTGAAGAGTGGCGCCACTTCCTGGAGGGGGCTTGGCACCAGGTAACGGTCCTTACCGACCACAAGAATCTGGTTTTTCTAGAATCTGCCCGGAGAAATCTGCCTGGAGCTTGTGTTTTGCCCCCAGGTATAATCATATCCTCTATTGATTCTGACTTAGTCTCCGAAATTGCTGCTGATCAAGGTTCAGCTCCCGAGAACCTTCTTGAGAACAAGCTGCTTGTTCCCCTGCAATTCCGGTTAAGGGTACTCAGGGAGAATCATGACTCTGCACTATCTGGCCATCCAGGCATCCTGGGTACCAAGCACCCCATTTCTAGAACCTATTGGTGGCCTGGGTTGCTTAAAGACGTTAAGGCCTACGTCGCCGCTTGTGAAATTTGTGCTAGGTCCAAGACTCCCAGCTCCAACCAGCGGGCTTACTATGTTCTTTGCCCATTCCCCAGAGACCTTGGACCCATATCTCCATGGATTTTATCACCGATCTGCCTCCATCCCAAGGCAAGACGGTGGTGTGGGTTGTAGTAGACCACTTCAGTAAGATGTGCCACTTTGTGCCCCTCAAGAAACTACCCAATGCCAAGACGTTAGCTACCTTGTTTGTCAAACACATCCTGCGTCTCCATGGGGTTCCTGTCAATATTGTTTCTGACAGAGGGGTACAGTTTGTTTCATTGTTTTGGAGGGCTTTCTGTAAGAAGTTGGAGATTGATCTGTCCTTCTCCTCGGCCTTCCATCCTGAAACTAATGGCCAAACCGAGAGGACTAATCAGTCTCTAGAACAATATTTAAGGTGTTTTATCTCTGACTGCCAAGATGATTGGGTGTCCTTCATTCCCCTCGCCGAATTTTCCCTCAATAACCGGGTCAGTAACTCGTCAGGGGTCTCCCCCTTTTGGAGCATACAAAAGACTCAGGCAGATAAAAGATGTTCTGCTAACCCCTTGTTTGTGGTCGGGGATCTGGTGAGGCTGTCTTCAAAAAATTTGCGCCTTAAAGTTCCGTCCAAAAAAGGTGCTCCCCGGTATATAGGGCCGTACAAGGTCATTGAGGTCCTTAACCCTGTCTCCTTCCGGCTGGAGTTACCCCCGTCTTTTCAAATACACAACGTGTTCCATGCCTCCCTCCTGAAACGCTGCTCCCTGTCCTTGGCTACCTTGAGGAAACCTCCAGTCCCTGTTCTCACCCCTGAGGGGGTAGAATTCGAGGTGGCCAAGATTGTGGACAGCAGGATGGTCCAAGGCTTCCTCCAGTGCCTGGTCCATTGGAGAGGATACGGGCCTGAGGAGAGGACTTGGGTACCCGCCCGGGATGTTCACGCCGGGTTATTGCTCAGGAAGTTCCATCTTCGGTTCCCCAACAAGCCAGGTCCACCTAGTAAGGGTCCAGTGGCCCCTTATAAAAGGAGGGGTACTGTGAAGGATTTGCCTGACACAGCTTCTGTGTCAACGCCCGTGGTTAATCAGCCTGCATCTGTTCCTTGGTCTGCTAGAGTGACTCGATCTGCTACCACTCAGGCTGGTAGGCTGAGGAGTGGGAGAGCCTATCGCAGCCTGGCCAGACGGTTCTAGCTCCCGCCCTTGGTCTACTTATACCTTCATTTGCTGCTTGTCCTTTGCCTGTGATTCTCTTGTTTCCTGGCTCTGCTGTTTCCTGCTGTTACCATTGACCTCTGCTTCATATTGACCCTGGCTTGACTGACTATTCTTCTGAACTGCATTTGTTACCTCGTACACTCCTGGTTTGACATGGCTTGTCCACTACTCTGTTGCTCACGGTGTTTCCATGGGCAACTGCCCCTCATTCCTTTGCTTTTGTGTTCCCTTGTCTTGTTTGTCTGTCGTGCACATATTGAGCGTAGGGACCGTCGCCCAGCTGTATGCCGTTGCCTAGGACGGGCTGTGCAAGTAGTCAGGGACTGAGTGGCGGGTAGATTAGGGCTCACCTGTCTGTTTCCCTATCCTGACATTACACTTGCTAGTTGTATCTCCTGTGACTTCTATTTGGATTATCTGTTTTTGAACCTGCATGAACTTGACCATCTCTGTCTACCACCTGGCATGACTATTTGCCTTTTTTCTGTAACAAAAGTCAGCTGCCTACCCTGACATCTGGCTCTGATTAGCTTATTTGAACATCTGCCACCCTCCCTGACCTACCCTACAGTTCTAACCTTGCGTTTACTCTGCTGTGTTTTGTACTATGCCTGTCCACGTCGGCCGTAGCCAACGGAGACAACTCTGCAGCCAGCGACCCGGAGATTTTAGTAGCCAAGTCCACATCTCTGTATGGAGGTTAAAAGGAAAAAATCTAGTTGTCCCTTAGACTCCTTAGATTAGTCCTATGCCAAATCAGTTGGCAACACAGTGGGTTCACACCATCTTGTGTAGGCCCCGTGACAGTCACAACTTCTGCGGGCCTTGTGACAGAGAGCATAGCCTAATGACAGATACGTTTAAAGTGCTGAGTAATATATTTATTTTGGAATGCATATCTAAAAACGTCAAATTTGCAATGGAGTGGAGTAGGATTTTGTTGTTTGTTTTTTGCTTTGGAAGGGGCCATTTAATGGTTGATGCGATATTTTAGATGGTATATGTATCACAGCTTTATTTATACATATACATTTTGTTACTCTTTGCTTTTTTTACATTAGAATATCATACTAATGAAAAGGTTGTTTACTATATGAAAAAATATATATAAAATGTACCTTAGTATATGTGTAATCCAATACATTAGGCCAATTAAGGCATCTTTAAAATATAACAGGACAGAAAGAGGCAAGGGTCCTATTGGTGTGTCTCACACATGATTTCTTGGTTTTAATTTACATTTTTTGAAGGTAATGTTAAGATATTAAAGTACTATTTAACTATCTTCATTTTACAATAGCCCTTCATAGTAATTTAAAAGCTCAAGAGCCAAGTTTTTAATGACAGTAAGTGCAAGGCAAATGTCATGGGCATAGTCAAAAAATTAGAATTAGAATTGTTTAATAAGCTCGTGCTATGATCTTAGAAGCTGAAATCACCTACGAAAGTGCAGAAGTCAATTAGAGCAGCTGCTCATTTATACAAATTTTTTACTGTTTCTGTTACAGATACGTAAGATTAAATCAGTAATAAGGTCAGGACAACTGAAATTTCAGCTACAGAAATAAGTCTCTATATTCTAACGCATTGGCCAATATACAGTCTAGTCTAATTGCCTCGGTATAAAGTTGTACTATATGAACGCTAACAATCAGTGAATTGGACAATTCTATACAAATGACTTTTAGGGATTCACATTTGGTTACATTCCCCGCTGGTAACCCACACCCCCACCCCTCATTCATTAGGGAGTATGTCAGGCTCCCTAATCAATAATTAGTTGGCTATGCCATTTTTTACCTAGTGGCCTAAATAACTTTGGGCCATTGCCTACAACATCATTCAGAGAGTGATAGAGGCAAACGTTCACACTCTTGTGCAAACCTGCTTGACTCAGGCCTCGTGCACATGGAAGAACCATGTACATAAAGCTTGCAGTGCAGTACACAGTGCCTGTGCAGTTTTGTATTACGGAGTCATAGGCACTCCATGTGCCACCGTATGGAGCCTTCATGAGGCTCTCTATTCTCCACCAGAAACATTAATATAGAATGCATTAGTAATATAACATGCGATGGAACATGCCACAACCACAATTTTTTTAATGGATTCCGTATAATTCTGTAAGAAAGAAACCTTCACAAGCCTCTGTATGAAATTCCAGGGACACGCAGGTACAGTATAGGCCCATAGATTTCTATGGATGGATCAGGCCCTCGAGTCTTAGGGTCCGTTCACACGACGGATTTTGCATGGCCGATCCCACCGCAAAATCTGCCACAGAATTATTCCTACCGTCAGCAATAAGATTCCTCCTCCCATTGACTTCAATGGAAGGTTCAGGCCGAAACCGCCCCGAAGATCGGGCAGGACACTTCTTTTCAGCTAGCGGAAAAAAGAATCATTCAACTCCCATTAAAATGAATGGGAGGTGGAATCCTGCGGTGGAATCCGCGATGGACTTCATCTCAAAAATTCCGCCATGTGAACAGGGCTTTAGATTTATGTATTTATAAGTGGTGTCATTGTCTAGTAAATAAATCTTGGGGTTTACTTACTACCAATAATCAGGTAAATCTTGTTTACAAGCACAGATTTGCCTTAGGCATCCTTGCCAAAATCCTGACGGAATCCTGAACGTGTGAACATGGCCTTAGTTGGTCCAAAGGAAGATTCTCAGCAACACTTCCTACATTTGCACTTCTTTCTTCCTTCCTGATCATCCGAGAATTTTCCTGGATTCTTAAACATTGGAATTTCAAGACTATCTGCTAGATGACATGTCCCAAACCTGCATATAGTCTATGGATATATATATCCCGCTATGTGCAACGCTTTTTTTAAAATGTTTTTCTAATTATAAAATTGGCAGAAAAAAACGCCCTGTTGGTGAAGCGCTCGAATGTTGCACCTGTATTAATACATAACCTCCAGTGTTCAAAAACAAAATTGAACGTGTAATAGTCAACACCATAAATTACAAACACACAAATAACAATGCTGTGATTTATTAAAAAAGAAATGACACAAGGAATATAATTAAATTTAAAATGTCTCAACTTGTGTTGCCTGATGCCCTGATGATGGTGGAGAAAACAGATGATAGGTGGAATGGTTAATATCTGCAGCTATTCACAAAGCCTCAGAACAGGGGTGAAGCGGGAAACCGGAATCGGTCTTCTGCACTCAATTGAATCCACGTCCTTAGGATGCAGATACAATTAAGTTGCCTAGCGCTGTCCTGGCGAGGTACAGGATGCCTCGCCTTTTGCCGCTTTAGCGATGATGCAGTTGGCGTGATGACGTGTTCGCACCGCTGCATCGTTCCGCTGGAGACCTGGTGTCGCTGGAGGACGGCGCGGGAACGCGCACAGGAAGGAATGTTTGTTTGTTTTTCCTTTTACTGTGGGAAGTGTTGGGGGGCCTTATCTATAGGGGACACTAACTACAGGGGACTATATGGGGCACTAACTACACCAGATGCTACAAGGGGCACTATCTACAGGGGGCACTATCTACAGGAAATGCCACAGGGGGCACTATCTACACAAAATGCCACAAAGGGCACTATCTACAGGGAGCGCCTCTGGGGGCACTATCTACAGGGAATGCATTAGGGGGCACTATCTACAGAGAATGATACAGGGGGCCCTATTTACAGGGACTGCCACAGGGGGCCCTATCTATAGGGACCACTATAGGGGTCCCTATCTACAGGGACCACCATAGGGGGCACTATCTACAAGGAACGGTACAGGGGGCCCTATTTACAGGGACCCCCCCTGGGGGCTCTATCTACAGGGACCACCATAGGGGGCCCTATCTACAGGGAACGCCACAGGGGGCTCTATCTACAGGGAATACCACAGGGGGCCCTATCTAAAGGGAATGCCAGAGGGGACCCTATCTACAGGGAATGCCACAGGGGGCCCTATCTACAGGGAATGCTACAGGGGGCCCTATCTACAGGAAATGCTATAGGGGGCCCTATCTACGGGGAACGCTACAGGGAACACTACTATCTTCAGAGGGCTCAATGTGGAAAACGGTCTACAGAGGGCTCTATGGGGAGCACTATCTACAGAGGGCTCTATGGGGAGCACTATCTACAGATTGCTCTATGAGGGACACTATCTACAGGGGGCTCTATGAGGGGCACTATCTACAAGGGGCACTGTATGTATGTGTGGTGCATTACTTTACAGTATTTGACACAATTTTACTCAGGGGCACTGAGTATGGTACTATTATATTCAGGGGCAGTGTATGGTACTATTATATTCAGGGGCACAGTGTATGATACTATTATATTTAAAGGTATAGAGTGTGGAACCATGAGAATTTTATCTTCGTTTATAGGTGCGGAAATTTTGAAAAAGCAAGGAGCCGAAGACATCTGAGCGGCAAGCTCTACAGAAATTGGTCGTGGCCGGGAGGGCGTTATTATAGAGGTCTGGATCAGATGGAAAAGAAAAGAGAAAAAGAACGACTCCAATCTGAGTATACGTCACCGGTGAGTCACTAAATGTAAATGTTTATTCTCCCTGTGACTGATCAGTACTGTAGTCACTGTATGATCTGCAGCGAGATTATGGGTGTATCGCTCTTTTTTGTGAAACAGCAACTCCCAGCATATCCTTACCATCGTTCTGGCTATGCTGGGAGTTGTAGTTTTATGCCGTACAAACTTATATGGCAGGGGTTAAAATTAATTTGCAAATGATCTCTGTACTGAGCTGTATTTGTGCTTGTGCTGTATTTATGTACTGAGCTTGGTTCTGGTGCTGTATAGATATGTACTGAGCTTGGTTCTGGAGTTATAAACATCATAACACCCAAGCTCAATACATAAATACAGCACCAAAGAGAATCTCAGAACATATATACAACTCCAGAACCAAACTCAGCATATAAATACAGCACCAGAACCAAGCTTTGTACATATATACAGCACCACAACAAAGCTTAGTACATATATACAGCATCAGAACCAAGCTCAGCATATAAATACAGCACGAGAACCAAGCTCAGTACAAATAAAATATACAACAGAACTAAGCTCAGTACATATATACAGCATCAGAACAAAGCTCAGTACATATATACAACATTTGAACCAAGCTCAATACATATATACAGCACCAGAACAAAGCTAAGTACATATATGCAGTATATACAACACCAGAACAAAGCTCATTACATATATACATCATAACGGCTTGGTTCTGATGCTGTATATACAGTGAAGGAAATAAGTATTTGATCCCTTGCTGATTTTGTAAGTTTGCCCATTGTCAAAGACATGAACAGTCTAGAATTTTTAGGCTAGGTTAATTGTACCAGTGAGAGATAGATTATATTTTAAAAAAAACCTGAAAATAACATTGTCAAAATTATATATATTTATTTGCATTGTGCACAGAGAAATAAGTATTTGATCCCTTTGGCAAACAAGACAATACTTTGTGGCAAAACCCTTGTTGGCAAGCACAGCAGTCAGATGTTTTTTGTAGTTGATGATGAGGTTTGCACACATGTTAGATGGAATTTTGGCCCACTCCTCTTTGCAGATCATCTGTAAATCATTACGATTTCGAGGCTGTCGCTTGGCAACTCGGATCTTCAGCTCCCTCCATAAGTTTTCTATGGGATTAAGGTCTGGAGACTGGCTAGGCCACTCCATGACCTTAATGTGCTTCTTTTTGAGCCACTCCTTTGTTGCCTTGGCTGTATGTTTCGGGTCATTGTCGTGCTGGAATACCCAGCCACAAGCCATTTTTAATGTCCTGGTGGAGGGAAGGAGGTTGTCACTCAGGATTTGACGGTACATGGCTCCATCCATTCTCCCATTGTTGCGGTGAAGTAGTCCTGTGCCCTTAGCAGAGAAACACCCCCAAAACATAATGTTTCCACCTCCATGCTTGACAGTGGGGACGGTGTTCTTTGGGTTATAGGCAGCATTTCTCTTCCTCCAAGCACGGCGAGTAGAGTTAATGCCAAAGAGCTCAATTTTAGTCTCATCTGACCACAGCACCTTCTCCCAATCACTCTCAGAATCATCCAGATGTTCATTTGCAAACTTCAGACGGGCCTGTACATGTGCCTTCTTGAGCAGGGGGACCTTGCGGGCACTGCAGGATTTTAATCCATTACGGCGTAATGTGTTACCAATGGTTTTCTTGGTGACTGTGGTCCCAGCTGCCTTGAGATCATTAACAAGTTCCCCCCGTGTAGTTTTCGGCTGAGCTCTCACCTTCCTCAGGATCAAGGATACCCCACGAGGTGAGATTTTGCATGGAGCCCCAGATCGATGTCGATTGACAGTCATTTTGTATGTCTTCCATTTTCTTACTATTGCAACAACAGTTGTCTCCTTCTCACCCAGCGTCTTACTTATGGTTTTGTAGCCCATTCCAGCCTTGTGCAGGTCTATGATCTTGTCCCTGACATCCTTAGAAAGCTCTTTGGTCTTGCCCATGTTGTAGAGGTTAGAGTCAGACTGATTAATTGAGTCTGTGGACAGGAGTCTTTTATACAGCTGTCTTTAATGCAGGCACCAAGTTGATTTGGAGCGTGTAACTGGTCTGGAGGAGGCTGAACTCTTAATGGTTGGTAGGGGATCAAATACTTATTTCTCTGTGCACAATACAAATAAATATATATAATTTAGACAATGTGCTTTTTTTTTTTGATTTTTTTTATATATAATCTATCTCTCACTGGTAAAATTAACCTAGCCTAAAAATTCTAGACTGTTCATGTCTTTGACAGTGGGCAAACTTACAAAATCAGCAAGGGATCAAATACTTATTTCCTTCACTGTATGTATAAGCTTGGTTCTAATTCTGTATATATGTACTGAGCTTAGTTTTGGTGCTTTATATATGTACTGAGGTTTGTTCTGGTGCTGTATATATATTCTAGCGTCAATGGCTGCGGGCCGTCGGGTTTACTCACCTCCCGACGCCCACAACCATGGATCTGTGAATGCTGGCCCCATCTCCTTTCTAGGAGACGCCAGTGCTTACTTCCGCTTCGGTCCACTGTGCCCGCTCTTAAAGAGCCAGCGTGCACACATTAAAAAAATCCTCATCATCAAATCACATGATTTTCTGGACTATAAGAAGGTCCCTGCCCTTCTGATCCTTGCCTGAGCATTGTTAGTATATCCCAAGTCTGTCTTGCAAATGGTCCCTTAGTGTTTTCCCGTTCCAGTTGTTACCAGTGCCGTTACCCGTATCCTGTGCTGTCTTCTCATTTCTGAGCCTCTTAGTGTTGGAGTTGTGTCCTACTGCACCTGCTGTCGTTTGCCACGTCCAATGTCTTCTGCCACGTCCAGTGTCTTCTGCCACGTCGTATCTTCTGCCATGTCCATTGTCTTCTGCCACGTCTTGTACTATCCGCCACGTCTGGCGCAACCTGCTGCACCTACCTCCATCCGTGCTGAAGCCACAGCCACTGTCTGGACTAGTTCAGGTACCCGTGTGTTACGAACTGCTATAGACTTTTGTATAGACTGTGACTAGGCCAGCTGCCTCTCCGCTACGGCGGAGCGGCCTAGTGGGTCCACATACACTGTGATCGTGACATATGAGTTTTGTTCTGGTACTGTATATATGTACTGAGCTTGGTTCTGGTGCTGTATATATGTATGAGCTTGTTACTGATGCTGTATATATGTACTGAGCTTAGTTCTGGTGCTGTGTATATGTACTGTGCTTTGTTCTGGTGCTGTATATATGTACTGAGCTTTGTTCTGGTGTTGTATATATGTACTGAGCTTGGTTCTTGTGCTTTATTTATGTACTGAGTTCAGTTCTGGTGCTGTATTTATGTACTGAGCACCGTATCTGTGCAGTAGTCGGGAGATTTGTCACAGTTTACTGTGCACGCCGCAGTGTCCTCCACCCATTCTTACAGAGCACAGTGTAACTAAATGGGCTGAGTATGCTAAGGATATTTAATGTGCACATATAGGTCTATACTGAATGAGTGAGTTTAATATAATGTGTGGGTAAGTAGGTACGTACGCTTATGTAATTATATACATAGTGTGGAAATCCATTTAAACACTCTGGACAGGGTATTTCTTTATTTAGAGGCCACATTAATATAGGGCGTATTTGGAATATCGTAATTGTTTTATTTTATTATTAGAATAATTTTCCATGGCGCAATACACCACAAAACAACGCAACACCCCCCCCCCCCCGGTGCGTATGTCTTTGTCCGCAAAACAGGGAAACTGTTGTTAACACTTTGAATCCCACCCCTGCTTCTTGTGTCATAAATGTTACCAATTGATGGTAGAGCACATCCCACCACTGATCGCCTCCACAAATTTAGATACTTTCCCAACCTCTGCCCCAAGTCTATTACTGTACAGTACCTGGTATATATTTCCATTTGTGAGAATCCTCTGATATCAGAGGTTACTGGGCCCAGGTGATTCAATGAGTGTCCCAGTTCCCTCATATCTAAAGTCAGAGAATAATAGAGGTTCTATTTATTGCCCATAAGAGTATAGCTAGTTTGTGGATGGCTCAATGTCACGTTGGGTGCGTGGACCCACTGGGCCGTACCGCCTTGACGGTATAGCAGCTGGCCAACAGGGTACAAGTCAAAGTCTATAGTTCAGATAGGTGTACATGTGGTAACTTCAGACAGTAGCGTAGATAGGCTTGGATGGGACCTTGGCAGCAGGCAGACACCAGGCGTGGTGTAACAAGGAAGGCGTAGTACACAGCACAACACGACTCCAACTCTAAACGGCACTTGGACCAAGATAGCACGGGATACAGGATACAGGTAGCAGGAACGGGAACATTGGGAACTGGAAAACACTTAAGGAACCATTTGCAGAGATGAAAATAGGTAAATGACAACAACGCTCAGGCAATGCAAGAAGGGGCAGGGCCCTTCTTATAGTCCAGGGGCTGATGGGCTAATTTGGCCCTATGGGACACAGCAGAGTGAAGTGGAAGTGTGTGCTGGCGTCTCCTGAGGAGGAGATGCAGGCCAGCGCTCACAGATCCACGGCTGCGGCCGTCAGGAACTGAGTAATCCCGACGGCCCGCGGCCATGGGTGTTACACTCCACTTGTTCCTGGACTGGACCCAGAAGATCATACATAGGCGCCGTAGTTACATCTAAAAATTTGCCAACAGCGGGCAAGATCCCCTGGCCTAGATTCACGCACCAGACCTTTCATAGTCCTGGACTCAGAAGTCCTTTTTATTTTTACTGTCTGATTTTTGGTAGTTCAGTTATATATATGTTAAGGTTGAGAGATTGGTAATGCCTAGGGTCTTCCTCCCATCTTATACTGTCCTACATGGGTGGTGAAATTTGTTAGATCTCACTCGTTTTTCAAATACTCTTTGGTTTACCTTGGTAATTGTTTTTCTGTAAATTACTAACAGTACATTGTATTATTGCTGTTTATTGTGCTAATGGGAATTTATACTTTTTTGTTCAGTATTCCAGTTTTTTTAAATAAAATATATATTTATATATTTTGGATGTATGAAATGGTGTTTGTATTAGCTGTATTTAATTTCTGTCACTCACTTTAGTTTTTTCCTCCCCGCAATCCAAAAGCAATAACTGTGTTTTTTTTCTGTCAACATAGAAATAGGTTTGTCTTTGTGGGATGGAATGGGTAAAAAAAAACAAATAGAGAATCCTCCGTAGTTTTTGGGGTTTTGTTATTACGGTGTTCACCATGGGGTAAAAACAACATGGTAACTTTATTCTGCGGATCAATACGATTGCAGTGATAATAAATCTATAAAGTTTTTTATGTTTCTCTACTTTTACAAAGAAAAGACAATTTGTTAAAAATAAAATGTGTTTTGTGTCATATTCTGAGAGCCATAACTTTTTTAATTTTTCCTTAAAGTAATGCAAAAAAAAACCCCAAAAAACATAGTTTGGTAATGCCGTGTCAATAAAAGTCTGACCTGTTCTAATACACAGTCAAGTCACATTATTATGACCACCAGCTAATATCCAGAGTAACCGCCGTGTGCAGAATGGACAGCAGCTAGACGGAATGGGAGTGACTTAATAATGTGCTGGCAGGTTGTCTCAGGTATCTGGAGCCATGCTGACTGCAGTGCATCACACATTTACTGAGGGTGTGTGGGAGAGGATCCAAAGAACGATCAAGACCATCGAGGTGGTCCCACAGATGCTCCATTGGGTCGAAGTCTGGCGAACTAGGGGGCCAGGGAAGTGCTTGGAAGTCTTGGTCGTGCTCATCCAATCATTGTCGGACATTTCTAGCCGTGTGACAAGTCATATTGTATTGCTGAAAGATTCCATCTGCCCCAGGGAAGACAAACAGCATATATGGGTGGAACTGATCTGCAACAATGGATTCATACCCAAATCGGTTCAGAGTGCGTTCCACATGATGAGTTTGGCCCAGAGAATAACATGAAAAAGTTCCCCAGACCATAACGCTGCCGCCACCAGCTTGTGTTCTTCCTTCAATGGTTTCAGGGTGTTTGTGCTCTGATGTTTCTCGCTTGTCATCAGTGGTCTAATTCCAATACTGCCGTGCAAATTGAAGCCTTTTTTTCCGATGCACCTTTGTTAGCGTAGGAGCAGTGACCATCTGTCTGCTTCGGAAACCCCATACGAAGTAGGGTTCACTAAACACACGTCTGGTAGCCCCCTGGTTGATTTTCATGGTGAGCTGCTCCACTGTAAAGTGTCTTTCGGCCCTCACGCACCTTCGTAGCCGACGTTTACCTCTCACATCAACGGCACGTGGTGCTCTGCAGTTTCCATGTCGATTATTTTCAATGGTGCCATTTGTCCACTCACGATACACTTTCACCAGAGCAGCACTCGAACAGTTCACTAACTGCGCTGGTTGAGAAGTACTGCCACGCTTGGCCCGAAAGCCAATAATAAACCCTTTTTTGTAACTCTAAAAAATCGCTCCTTTTACCCATGGCAACAACGAGTAATATGTGTTCAGACAGCCTATTGCACGCCTTATATACCCACCAAGCCAGCCCACGACACATCACTCCCTTCATGGGCTACGGCGCTGCTGACATTGAAAGTAGGAGGTGGTTATAATAATGTGACTCGACTGTATATAATGTTATTTAAACGGGTTATTCACTACCGGACTGTAAAGGATTTGCCAGACACAGGTTCTGTGTTGACGCCCGTGGGCAATCAGTCTGCACCTGTTCCTATGTCTGTGAGACTGACTCCATCTTCCACCACTCAGGATGTCAGGCTTAGGAGTGGGAGAGCCTATCACAGCCTGGCCATACGGAGCTAGTTCCCGCCCTCTGTCTATTTATACCAGCCTTTCCTGTTCCTCCTTTGCCTGTGATTCTTCTATGCTTGTTTCCTGGCTTGCTGCTGCTTGTACTACTGATCCTCTGCTTGTTATTGACCTTGGCTTTCTGACCACTATCCTGTTCAGCGTTTTGTACCTTGCGCACTCCTGGTTTGACTCGGCTCATTCACCACTCTTGTTGCGGTGTCTCCATGGGCAGCTGCCCCGTTTCCCTAGCTTCTGTGTACCCCTGTCTGTTTTGTCTGTCTTGCACTTACTGAGCGTAGGGACCGTCGCCCAGTTGTACCCCGTCACTTAGGACGGGTAGTTGCAAGCAGGCAGGGACTGAGTGGCGGGTAGATTAGGGCTCACCTGTCTGTCTTCCTACCTTGTCATTACACGGACAACCGATGACTTATCCACGGGATAGACCATCTGTACATGATCTGTGGGGGTCTGACACCTGGACCACGCACCGTTAAGCCGCTCTGGCTGCCTCTGGGCACTGGACGTCCATGCCAGAAGCAGATAGCTCTGGACATGAAATAGCGGCCGAGCTGAAGTACTGCAGTGAAGTGAATAGGAGCAGAGCTGCAGTTCAGCAGCATGGCCGCTATGCAATGTACTGAGCCAACTGTTTATGGCTCCATACATTGCATAATGCACCATAACATCTGGTGATCGCAGGCCACTGAAGCAGCTGATTGGTGCGGGGTTCGGGTGTCGGACCCGCAGCTACGATATACCGATGACCTATCCGGTGAATAGGTCATCAGTTGTCCGTTAGTGGACAACAGCTTTGACCAGTAGAGTGAATACCGTCAAAAAAACCTAACCAGAATTTCTGTTTTTTGGACACCTTAGCACCCAAAAATATGGAATAAAAAATGGTCAAAAAGTCAGATTTACCCAAAAACAGTACCAATAAAAACTAGAGCTTGCCCGTAATAAACAAGCCCTTACACTGCTCAATTGATGGAAAAATAAATTATGGCTCTCAGAATATGGCGACACAAAACAAATTTTAAAGTTTTCTTTGGAAAAGTAGTACATCATGAAAAAAACAATATAAATTTGTTATCGCCATAATTGTATTGACCTGCAAAATAAACATATCGTTTTACCGCCAAGTAAAACTCCATGAAAACAAATTTAAAAAAAACAGTGTTTTCCCATTCCGCCCCACAAAGATTTTTTTTTCAGTTTCCCAGTACATGATATAGTACAATAAATGGTGTCATTAAAAAATACTGTTGTTAAGTTGTACTTATGTTGTTGTTAGGTTGTACTTATGTTGTTGCCATACTTATGTTGTTGTTAGGTTGTACTTATGTTGTACTTACATTGTTGTTGTTACCTTGTACTTACGTTGTTGTTACCTTGTACTTACGTTGTTGTTAGGTTGTAGTTGTTGTTAGGTTGTTTTTATGTTGTACTTATGTTGTTGTCATACTTATGTTGTTGTTATGTTGTTGTCATACTTATGTTTTTGTTTTGTTGTAGTCATACTTATGTTGCTGTTAGGTTGTACTTATATTGTTGTTAGGTTGTACTTATGTTGTTGTCATACTTATGTTGTTGTTATGTTGTTGTCATACTTATGTTTTTGTTAGGTTGTACTTATGTTGCTGTCATACTTATGTTGTTGTTTTGTTGTAGTCATACTTATGTTGCTGTTAGGTTGTACTTATATTGTTATTAGGTTGTACTTATGTTGTTGTCATACTTATGTTGTTGTTAGGTTGTATTTATGTTGTTGTTTGGTTGTACTTATCTTGTCCTACTTATGTTGTTCTTATGTTGTTCTTATATTGCTGTTGGGTTGTTCTCATGTTGTAGTCATATTTCTGTTGTTGTTGGGTTGTACTTATGTTATTGTTAGGTTGTACTTATGTTGTTGTTAGGTTGTACTTATGTTGTTTTTGTTGTTAGGTTGTGCTTATGTTGTTACGTTGTACTTATGTTGTCATGTTAAGGATCTGCCAGGCACAGCTTCTGTATCCACGCCCATAGGTAATCAGTCTGCACCTGCTTCTATGTCTGTGAGACTAACTCCATCTTCCACCACTCAGGATGGCAGGCTTAGGAGTGGGAGAGCCTATCACAGCCTGGCCAGACGGAGCTAGCTCCCGCCCTCTGTCTATTTATACCTGCCTTTCCTGTTCCTCCTTGATTGTGATTCTTATCTGTTGGTTTCCTGGCCCTGCTGCAGCTTCTTGAACTACTTGTCCCTGCTTCGTATTGACCCTGGCTTACTGACTACTCTTCTGCTCTGCGTTTGGTACCTCGTACACTCCTGGTTTGACTCGGCTTGTTCACTACTCTCCTGCTCTACGTTTGGCACCTCGTACTTTCCTGGTTTGACTCGGCTCGTTTACTACTCTTGTTGCTCACGGTGTTGCCGTGGGCAACTGCCCCGTTTCCCTTTGTTCTGTGTTTCCTTGTCTGTTGTCTGTCATGCACTTATTGAGTGTAGGGACCGTCGCCCAGTTGTACCCCGTCGCCTAGGGCGGGTCGTTGCAAGTAGGCAGGGACTGAGTGGCGGGTAGATTAGGGCTCACTTGTCTGTTTCCCTATCCCTGTCATTACATAATCACAAGCCCATATACCTACTCTACCCTGGTCCCTCACACCACTATGGACCCCCTTGAGACCCTGGTTCAGCAAATGCAGGGTCTCTCCCTACAGGTCCAGGCCCTGGCTCAGAGGGTCAACCAGCCTGATGCTACCATGGTAGTACCCCTCACCTCTTGATCCCCACCTCAAGTTGCCTGACTGGTTCTCAGGGGACCGGAAGACTTTTCTCTCCTTTCGGGAGAGTTTTAGGCTCTATTTTCGTTTAAAGCCCCACTCCTCAGGTTCTGAGAGCCAGCTGGTGGGTATAATTATGTCCCGGCTCCAGGAAAGGCCCCAAGAATGGGCCTTTTCCTTGGCTCCTGACGACCATGAACTTTCCTCCGTTGATCTTTTCTTTTCTGCTCTCGGACTCATTTATGACGAGACTGACAGGACTGCCTTTGCCGAGAGTCAGCTGGTGACCTTACGTCAGGGTAAGAGACCTGTTGAGGAGTATTGCTCTGACTTTAGGAAGTGGTGCGTAGCTTCTCAGTGGAATGACCCTGCCTTAAGGTGCCAATTTAGGTTGGGTCTGTCGAACGCCCTGAAAGACCTGCTAGTTAGCTATCCCTCTTCTGACTCCCTAGACCAGGTTATGGCTTTAGCGGTACGACTTGACCGAAGTCTCAGGGAACGACAACGTGAACGTTTATGTGTTTTCTCCTCTGACTCCCCCATGATGCCTCCCGAGCTTCCGTTGCTTCCTTCTTCCACGGAAGACTCGGAGGTACCTATGCAACTCGGGGCCTCCGTGTCCCCCCAACAACGTAGAGAGTTCCGCAGGAAGAATGGTCTCTGCTTCTATTGTGGGGATGACAAGCATCAAGTGAACACCTGTCCTAGGCGTAAGAATAAGCAGCCGGAAAACTTCCGCGCCTAAGTGATCATCGGGGAGGGCACTTGGGCGCACAGGTATTTCCCGTAAATATGAAACGTAATAAAATCTTGCTTCCCTTTCAGGTCTCTTTTGGTGGTAGGTCTGCTACCGGCAGTGCCTTCGTGGATTCAGGGTCGTCTGCTAATATCATGTCTGTGGAATTTGCTATGTCTCTAGCTATGCCTTTGATTGATTTGCCTAAACCTGTCCCGGTAGTGGGTATCGACTCCCCCCCTCTTGCTAATGGTTATTTTACACAGCATACCCCTGTTTTTGAACTCCTTGTTGTCTCCATGCATTTGGAGCAGTGCTCTGTACTGTTGATGCAGGGATTATCGTCCGATTTGGTTTTAGGCCTTCCCTGGTTGCAGTTGCATAATCCCACGTTTGACTGGAATACTGGGGATCTTACCAAATGGGGTAGTGAATGCTTGACGTCATGTTTTTCTGTTAATTCTATTTCTCCCCCTGAGGAGGTGAACACGCTACCTGAGTTTGTTCAGGACTTCGCTGATATTTTCTCTAAGGAGGCCTCCGAAGTGTTACCTCCTCATAGAGAATACGATTGCGCTATCGATTTGGTACCAGGAGCTAAGCTCCCTAAGGGTAGGATATTTAATCTCTCTTGTCCCGAACGTGAAGCCATGAGAGAGTATATCCAGGAATGCCTGGCCAAGGGTTACATTCGCCCCTCTACTTCTCCGGTAGGTGCTGGCTTCTTCTTCGTAGGGAAGAAGGATGGTGGTCTTAGGCCATGCATTGACTACCGTAACTTGAATAAGGTCACTGTAAGGAACCAGTATCCCCTTCCTTTGATTCCTGATCTCTTTAATCAGGTTCAGGGGGCCCAATGGTTCTCTAAGTTTGATCTACGGGGGGCGTATACCCTTATCCGCATCAAAGAGGGGGATGAGTGGAAGACTGCGTTTAACACGCCCGAAGGTCATTTCGAATACCTCGTCATACCTCGTCATGCCCTTTGGGTTGTGTAATGCTCCCGCGGTCTTCCAGAATTTCATAAATGAGATTTTAAGAGATTACCTGGGGGTATTTCTTGTAGTGTACATTGATGACATACTTGTGTTTTCCAAGGACTGGTCCTCCCACATTGAGCATGTCAGGAAGGTGCTCCAGGTCCTTCGGGAAAACAAACTGTTTGCGAAGACCTAAAAATGTGTGTTTGGGGTGCAGGAGATACCATTTTTGGGTCAAATCCTCACTCCTCATGAATTCCGCATGGACCCTGCCAAGGTCCAGGCTGTGGCGGAATGGGTCCAACCTGCCTCCCTGAAGGCGTTACAGTGCTTCTTGGGGTTCGCTAACTATTACAGGAGATTTATTGCTAACTTCTTGGTCATCGCTAAGCCTCTTACGAACCTCACTCGCAAGGGTGCTGATCTCCTCCGCTGGCCTCCTGAGGCTGTCCAGGCTTTTGAGGTCCTTAAGAAGTGCTTTATCTCGGCCCCGGTGTTGGTTCAGCCCAACAAAATGGAGCCATTTATCGTGGAGGTTGACGCGTCCGAGGTGGGAGTGGGGGCTGTCTTGTCCCAGGGTACCAGGTCCCTCACCTATCTCCGTCCCTGTGCCTACTTCTCCAGGAAGTTTTCACCCAGAGAGTAACTATGATATTGGCAACCGCGAACTCTTAGCCATTAAATGGGCATTTGAAGAGTGGCGCCACTTCCTGGAGGGGGCTAGGCACCAGGTAACGGTCCTTACCGACCACAAGAATCTGGTTTTCCTAGAATCGGCCCGGAGGCTAAACCCGAGACAAGCTCGATGGGCGTTATTTTTTACCAGATTCAATTTTTTGGTTACCTATAGGGCTGGGTCTAAAAATATTAAGGCTGATGCACTGTCGCGTAGCTTCATGGCCAGCCCTCCTTCGGAGGAAGATCCTGCTTGTATTTTGCCTCCAGGTATAATCATTTCCTCTATTTGAGTCTGATTTAGTCTCTGAAATTGCTGCTGATCAAGGTTCAGCTCCCGGGAACCTTCCTGAGAACAAGCTGTGTGTTCCCCTGCAATTCCGGCTAAGGGTACTTAGGGAAAATCATGACTCCGCACTATCTGGTCATCCAGGCATCCTGGGTACCAAGCACCTCATTGCCAGAAACTATTGGTGGCCTGGGTTGCCTAAGGACGATAAGGCCTACGTCGCCGCTTGTGAGGTTTGTGCTAGGTCCAAGACTCCCAGGTCCCGACCAGCGGGCTTACTACGTTCTTTGCCCATTCCCCAGAGACCTTGGACCCATATCTCCATGGATTTTATCACCGATTTGCCTCCATCTCAAGGCCAGTCGGTGGTGTGGGTTGTAGTAGACCGCTTCAGTAAGATGTGCCACTTTGTGCCCCTCAAAAAACTACCCAATACTAAGACGTTAGCTACCTTGTTTGTCAAACACATCCTGCGTCTCCATGGGATCCCTGTCAATATTGTTTCTGACAGAGGGGTACAATTTGTTTCTTTGTTTTGGAGAGCCTTCTGTAAAAAGTTGGAGATTGATCTGTCCTTCTCCTCTGCCTTCCATCCTGAAACTAATGGCCAAACCGAGAGGACTAATCAGTCTCTAGAACAATATTTAAGGTGTTTTATCTCTGATTGTCAATATGATTGGGTCTCATTCATTCCCCTCGCCGAATTTTCCCTTAATAACCGGGTCAGTAACTCGTTAGGGGTCTCCCCCTTTTTCTGTAATTTTGGGTTTAATCCACGGTTCTCCTCCGTTTCACCTGGTAGTTCCAACAATCCCGAGGTAGAGGTCGTTCATCGGGAACTGTGCACAGTCTGGGCCCAGGTTCAGAAGAACCTAGAGGCGTCCCAGAGCATACAAAAAACTCAGGCAGATAGAAGACGTTCTGCTAACCCCTTGTTTATGGTCGGGGATCTGGTGTGGCTATCGTCAAAGAACTTGCGCCTTAAAGTCCCGTCCAAGAAGTTTGCTCCCCGGTTTATAGGGCCGTAGAAGGTCATTGAAGTCCTCAATCCTGTCTCCTTCCGACTGGAGTTGCCCCCATCTTTTCGGGTACACGACGTGTTTCATGCCTCCCTCCTTAAACGCTGCTCCCCGTCCTTGTCTCCCTCGAGGAAACCTCCTGTCCCTGTTCTCACCCCTGAGGGGGTAGAATTCGAGGTGGCCAAGATTGTGGACAGCAAGATGGTCCAAGGCTCCCTCCAGTACCTGGTCCATTGGAGAGGATACGGGCCTGAGGAGAGGACTTGGGTACCCGCCCGGGATGTTCACGCTGGGGTATTGGTCAGGAGGTTCCACCTTCGTTTCCCCAATAAACCAGGTCCATCTAGAAAGGGTCCGGTGGCCCCTCATAAAGGGGGGGGGGGGTACTGTTAAGGATCTGCCAGGCACAGCTTCTGTATCCACGCCCATAGGTAATCAGTCTGCACCTGCTTCTATGTCTGTGAGACTGACTCCATCTTCCACCACTCAGGATGGCTGGCTTAGGAGTAGGAGAGCCTATCACAGCCTGGCCAGACGGAGCTAGCTCCCGCCCTCTGTCTATTTATACCTGCCTTTCCTGTTCCTCCTTGCTTGTGATTCTTCTCGTTTGGTTTCCTGGCCCTTCTGCAGCTTCTTGAACTACTTGTCCCTGCTTCGTATTGACCCTGGCTTACTGACTACTCTTCTGCTCTGCGTTTGGTACCTCGTACACTCCTGGTTTGACTCGGCTTGTTCACTACTCTCCTGCTCTGCGTTTGGCACCTCGTACTCTCCTGGTTTGACTCGGCTCGTTTATTACTCTTGTTGCTCACGGTGTTGCCGTGGGCAACTGCCCCGTTTCCCTTTGTTCTGTGTTTCCTTGTCTGTTGTCTGTCGTGCACTTATTGAGTGTAGGGACCGTCGCCCAGTTGTACCCCGTCGCCTAGGGCGGGTCGTTGCAAGTAGGCAGGGACTGAGTGGCGGGTAGATTAGGGCTCACTTGTCTGTTTCCCTATCCCTGTCATTACATCATACTTATGTTGTTGTTATGTTGTTGTCAAGCCATGATTAAGAACGCAAGCGGCGTTCGAAACGCGTAGGTCATCTATGCTATATACCCATTTCTTGGCAACACAGGACATTTCTATTCCATCCATTTTTTCCATTGATCCTCAATTTTAACTTATCGAATTAAAACTTGGAACAAGTTTCTTTTTACCCAAAAAAATTTTTGCAGCGCTGGATCTACCTCTTTTTCCTTCATGTTGTTGTCATACTTATGTTGTTGTTAGGTTGTACTTATGTTGCTGTCATACTTATGTTGTTGTTATGTTGTAGTCATACTTATGTTGTTGTTAGGTTGTACTTATATTGTTGTTAGGTTGTACTTATGTTGTGGTTAGGTTGTACTTATGTTGTCATACTTATGTTGTTGTTAGGTTGTACTTATGTTGTTGCTAGGTTGTACTTATGTTGTTCTTATGTTGTACTTACATTGTTGTTGTTACCTTGTACTTACGTTGTTGTTAGGTTGTGCTTATGTTGTTACGTTGTACTTATGTTGTTCTCATACTTATGTTGTTTTTATGTTGTTGTCATACTTATGTTGTTGTTATGTTGTAGTCATACTTATGTTGTTGTTAGGTTGTACTTATATTGTTGTTAGGTTGTACTTATGTTCTTGTTAGGTTGTACTTATCTTGCTGTCCTACTTATGTTGTTATTATGTTGTTCTTATGTTGTTGTTGGGTTGTTCTCATGTTGTTATGTTGTAGTCATACTTATGTTGTTGTTGGATTATACTTATATTGTTGTTAGGTTGTACTTATGTTGTTGTTATTTTGTACTTATGTTGTTGTTAGGTTGTACTTATGTTGTTGTTAGGTTGTACTTATGTTGTTGTTAGGTTGTACTTATGTTTTCGGTAGGTTGTACTTATGTTTTCGGTAGGTTGCACTTATGTTGTCGTTAGGTTGTACTTATGTTGTCATACTTATGTTGTTGTTAGGTTGTACTTATGTTGTTGTCATACTTATGTTGTTGTAGTCATACTTATGTTGTTGTTAGGTTGTACTTATGTTGTTGTCATACTTATGTTGTTGTCATACTTATGTTGTTGTTAGGTTGTACTTATGTTGTTGTTGTTGTTAGGTTGAACTATTGTTGTCATATTTATGTTGTTCTTATGTCATTGTTAGGTTGTACTTATGTTGTTGTTAGGTTGAACTTTTGTTGTCATATTTATGTTATTCTTATGCTGCTCTTATGTTATTGTTACGTTGTACTTATGTTGTTGTTCTTATGTTTTATGTTGTGCTGCGGGTTATTGCACGGTAATGTTACCACGGCTGCATTACATGTGGCAGAACGCTTTTACCAGCAGGAGCCTGGTGCAGAATTTTTAATAAGACTATACTATACTTGTGATACTATTTAGATAAAGAAATACATTCATGGACATAATGAAAAATATGTAGTATGTCCAGAAAACCCAATCAAGTCAGCTGGACACCTGTCATTCCTCAGCGCAGCGACCACTCACGTCACATCCAGCATTGTATAACGCATACACAGCTACGCAGCAACGGGATACTCGCACGCATGCGCAAAGCTCCACATTCTCCTCAGTGACCACTACTCTCGTAACTTCGCACAGTGCGCATCCTCCGTGGTTCGCTGGTGACGACATCGCGCTTCTATCATCCCCGGTTAAGATGGCGGATCCACGAGTGAGGCAAATAAAGATTAAGACCGGCGTAGTAAAGCGGTGAGTAGGGCGGGTGTGTGAGCCTGAAGTGTGCTGCGCCTGCCATGATGGCGCCCATGCCTGACACTACGTAACCTGCGCGCCACGAGGATGGAGCCCAGCATGCTGCGTCATGGCCGCCTTGCTAGATAATGAATGACAGGAATTTCCTGTTCACGAGTCAGTCGTGTAATTGTCATATATCTGCCGCACTTTAGTACCGTGTCGTTCATTTATACAATAGGACATCTGCGCCAATCACTGAAGAGCTGTGCACATATGCACAGTATTAGCCCCTCTGACTCACGGGAAAACCCCTTTAAGGCTATGTTCACACGGAGTATTTTGGGGGAGGAATATCTGCCTCAAAGCTCCAAACGGAATTTTGAGGCAGATATTCCTCCCCCAAAATACTCCGTGTGAATAGCAATTATCGCGCCGTTTTTCGCCCGCGGCCATTGAGCGCCGCGGGCAGAAAACACGCTTTCTCCTGCCTCCCATTGAAGTCAATGGGAGGTCAGAGGCGGAAGCGCCCGAAGATAGGGCATGTCGCTTCTTTTTCCCGCGAGGCAGTTTTACTGCTCGCGGGAAAAAGACGCCGACGCCTCCCATTGAAATCAATGGGAGGCGTTCTCGGGCCGTTTCTGCCGAGTTTTGCGACGCGGTTTCCGCGTCAAAAAACTCGGCAAAAGACCCCGTGTGAACATAGCCTTAGGCTATGGTAACCGCGTCGCAAAACTCTGCAAAAACGGCCCGAGAACGCCTCACATTGATTTCAATGGGAGGCGTCGGCGTCTTTTTCCCGCGAGCAGTAAAACTGCCTCGCGGGAAAAAGAAGCGACATGCATCTTCGGGCGCTTCCGCCTCTGACCTCCCATTGACTTCAATGGGAGGCAGGAGAAAGCGTATTTCTCGCTGTTTTATGCCCGCGGCGCTATAATCGCCGCGAAAATCGGTGTGCAGGGAGAGGAAAATCTGCCTCAAACTTCCAAACGGAATTTTGAGGCAGATATTCCTCCCCCAAAATACTCCGTGTGAACATAGCCTAAAGGCTGGGTTCACACTGTGTGGTAAAAAAAACACCTGTATTTTGACTGCACTGTGTGAACCCGGGTCCAGGTGCTGAGTCAGAGGGGGAGGGGCTAATACTGCGCCATATGTAGACCGCACTTAAAGAGGTTCTGTCACCACATTATAAGTGGCCTATCTTGTACATAATATGATCGGCGCTATAATGTAGATTACAGCAGTGTTTTTTATTTAGAAAAACAATTATTTTTTTACGGAGTTATGACCGATATTAGATTTATGCTAATGAGTTTCTCAATGGACAACTGGGCGTGTTTTACTTTTTGACCAAGTGGGCGTTGTACAGAGGAGTGTATGACGCTGACCAATCAGCGTCATACACTTCTCTCCATTCATTTACACAGCACATAGCGATATAGCTATATCGCTATGTGCAGCCACATATACACACTATAACGTTACTGCAGTTTCCTGACAGTGAATATACGTTATCTCCAGCCAGGACATGATGTGTATTCAGAATCCTGACCACTTCGGTAACACAATCCCGACACTACAGCACAGGAAGCGAAATCTCGCGAGATTACGCTGTAAACTCATTTCAAACGAGATTACACTTGCTGTGCTGTAGTGTCGGGATTGTGACAGGATTCTGAATACACATCACGTCCTGGCTGGAGGTAATGTGTATTCATTGTCAGGACACTTGAGTAACGTTATAGTGTGTTTATGTGGCTGCACATAGCAATATAGCCATATAGCGCTGTGTAAATGAATGGAGAGAAGTGTATGACGCTGATTGGTCAGCATCATACACTCCTCTGTACAACGCCCATTTGGCCATATAGTACAACACGCCCAGTTGTCCATTGAGAAACTCAGAATAAAGCTAAAATGGGTCATAACTGTCAAAAATGATCGTTTTTCGAAATAAAAAAACACTGCTGTTCTCCACATTACAGCGCCGATCACATCATGTACAATATAGGGCACTTATAATGTGGTGACAGAGCCTCTTTAAGTGATTGGCGCAGATGCCCTATTGTATAAATGAATGACGTGATATTAAAGTGCATCTATCTGACATTTATGACATAGCCTGTGTAAAACAACTCTGCACCCCACAATGTGAACGATCCAATGAGCGGCTTGTATTACAAAGGTTATCCGTACACTTTACAGGACGTCATAAAATGCCTCTAGTCCATATGTTTTCTGCAGTCCTCAACATGTTGTATAAATCATAGAGAAGGTGGCGTACCCTACAATAATGTCATATACTAGGGACTCTGCTGGCATTAAAGGGATTTTCCAGGATTTCAAGGTGTTCTCTGGGTGTGTCACATTGATTGCCGATCCTTAGAATAGGTCATGAAAAGCCTGGGGGAGAATGAGGTAAAATACAAGGCAAATAATATGGATGGACAATTCTGTGCAAGCTGCATCTTTTATATCCAGACTCTTCATTTATATACTACCATATAAATATGCGGCGCCATGCGTAGCTCCAGCAGAGAACATTAGCATGGGGATCCTTACAGCATAGAACGAATGACTCTGTGGACCTGATCCCTATGGCTGCGTTCACACTGAGATCCGCTGTCCTATACATCTAAAGATCTTGGGATGAGGGAAATCTTACCAATGGTTTCCCTTCTCTTTTGTACTGGGATCCGTTTCCAGTTTTTAGATTAAAAAAGTGTGAATGCAGCATTGGGATGTTATAAAGGTCTCGGTACATTCCGATGGAGCAGAAAAAACACCGCACAACCCCACGTGTTTACATTCAGTAAAGCTAGAACTGAGTGTAAATCCATTGCGGTGCAGTCATAGGACCGCTTTCTGCCGTGACGTTACCAGTCCTTGTGACTCCCCAAAGGGTGATGATCTCTCAGTATTGAGCGCTGGGCCTGTGCCTTCAGGAGATCATATTTCAGGTTATTAAAGTAATTCTCTTACCGGTGGCCTTGTTGTAAATCTATCTGCTGCGTTACAGGCCTCCGTTAGATCACGTGACCCGCTCTCTGACTTTCTGAATCCTATCTCTGCTGTGTAATGGAGGTCAGTCTCTCTATGGAAGGCTATGAGACTCGCATCAAGGCTCTGATCGGCATAGAGAGACTGACTTCTGGCTGTGCAGCTATGTGTATATGTCCTGGAAGTCCCCTGGCAAAGATGATAACTTATAAGGCCAAATGCACACGATGTGTATTACGTTCAGATTTGCGGCAAATCTGCAGCATAATATAGTACTCTCTTATAGGGATGCGCGAGGCATCAAAACTTCGATACTGTTTCGATACCGTGCACCCTCAAACGGTCCGATAACATTATTTCATGTATTTTGATACTAAGCTGCACAGCTTAGTATAGTAATACATGAATGTATGTGAGCGGAGCTGCGGCTGTGTAATACAGACATTGCCCCGCTCCTGAGAAGTGCGCGCGTGGTCAGCATGATGTGATGTGGCCGGCGCTGCACTAATGAGCGCCAGCACTGAAGACCGAACATGGCGGCTGCGCACTGCAAAACACCCCCATGTTCTGTCTTCAGTGCCTGTGCCGCCGCTCATTAGTGCAGCGCCGGCAGCATCTCCTCATGCTGAGCGCGTGTGCACTTAATGTCAGGAGCGGGGCAATGGCTGTATTACACAACCGCAGCCCTGCTCTAACAGTGGAGATCAGAGAAACCTCATCTCCGCCACTATTCCCCTGAATGCTGACCACAACGCAGCATTCAGGGGAGAATGAGAAGGGGGGATGCCCCTTGGATCGCGTCACAGGGAATTCCTGTGACACGATCGAGGGCCATACCATATATGGGCAGACAGCCCAGGGTCCATTGAAGGACCCCAGGTCTGTCTGACCAGATTTCCTGTTAGGGCATACTTAGGTATGTCCTAACAACTGCCTGTGTACTATCAGTGCACAGGGTAATGTACTGGTATATAGATATATGCCAGTACATTAAAGTTTAAAAATAAAAAAGTAAAAAAAAATAATAAAGTAATGTTAAATAAAAAACACACACGCACACACACACACACTCTCAATGCATAAAATATACACATGTTCGGTATGGTCGCGACCGTAACAACACCTTTATAGCATCATTCAGGTTTACGCTGTTATAAAATAAAAAAAACTGCTTTCTCTCACTTATTAATGTGAGGCACGAGGTATTATGAATTTTGAACCTCCATGTGCCTCACATTAATAGTAATTAAACCCATCATGTACCTCACACATTAACCCAATGTTGTCCATTATGACTGAGACATATGATGGGGTTAAGTACTATTAATGTGAAGCACGTGGAGGTTCAAAATTCATCACACCTTGTGCCCCACACCAGAAAATGTAAGAATATTTTTTTTGTTTTGTTGGCAAAAGTATCGTTTTGGTATCTAGTATTGCAATACTGCACAAAAGTATCGGTATCGAAGTCCAAATTCTGGTATCGTGACATCCCTACTCTTATCTAGAACTAGATTGTATACCATCCCTGATAACTATTTTCCTGAACATGGAGGCACCTGGAGACTTTGCGGTGAGTCCACATTTTCATAGGAGAGTATTTTCTATCTAAAAATGTTTTTAACTCAGATGGAGAAAGAACAATATGTAGTCAGCTGTGTGGAAGAGGCATTTATATACTTGGATCTTGGAAGTAAGAAAGAGAAGTAAGAACAGGACCTACACCAGGGAGAAACGGGATAAAAAGATGAGAATGGATGGGAACCCCACGCTCTAGCCCAGTGCTTCTCAAAATATGTGGCACACCTTCAGATGTGGAAGGCCGTCTATACAGGAGTGATCATATATTGATGTAGATGGAGGTCCCTCTCTGACTGCAGAAATATCTGATTTATCAACATAATGGACTCTTATTGTACTTATTTAGTGTTTTACTGGATTTAGGAGAAATGTGTTTTTTTTTTTTTATTTTGATATCTACTTTGTCCAAAAAACTGTTTTCATTGATGGCCGTCGCCACAGCCTATTCAGTTTACCTCCACAGCGCCGTACACATTCGGAGCATCTGTGACGGGGATTGCGATTGAGCTTCAATCCAAGGCACAGCTGCTATCAATGTGTACCGTGCCGTGCCTGGTAAACACTGAAGAGGCCGTGGCGACGAACGCCGTGGCTTCTTTAGTCAGCTGATTGGCGGTGGTGCCGGGAGTCAGACTCTCATAATGATGACCTCTCCTAAGGATGAGCCGTCAATTAAAAATGATATAGCGTTTAGTAGCCAGAGCAGTCTGGACGAAAAAAATGCGTGTATATACGATTTATAATATGGCTCATTGTTGGAATTTCATTTAACATGTAGCGTCATAAATTATCGGATGGAAAAACAGGGTTAATTGGGGACGTCACGCTTCAATATTAGCTGTAGATGGACTATGGACCTGGGGGTGGTTGGGATAGATATGTGCTGGTTTATAACCTCAGCTTTATCTGGGAGGACATATGTGGAGTTGTCCGTGTGGTGGAGGGCTCCTGGCGTGCCCATAAGTTAGTCATTAATTGCATAAACCATCCTTAAATATGTCTTTTTCTATCCATTTGAAGCTAATAATGGCTTTCAATTTAAAGTAAGTAGAGAGTGCTAGGGCCATGCAAAAACAGCACTGACACTGTCCCGTTGTTTCCTTCCGGCTAAATGAAAGTGACATCAGTAGATTAGAATGAGACTAAGACAATTCACACTGCAATTGTGTTAGTTTAACTTTAACAATCTTTTAACACTCTTGTTTAAATGTAGCTGACATACCATAATTACAAATCTACAAGCCTTGATTAAAGAATTTTACATCTGAACCCATGGGGAGCATGTATGTATTGAATTTTTTTTTTCCAAGGAACCATTTTTTTTCCCTTTTCCAAAGTTGATGAACTGGCTAAAAAGCATTCTAATAAGGGTATATTCACCCTCCGCAGGTTTTTCTTGAAGACATTTTTGCAACTGTCCCATTCATATAAATGGTGCTTGCAGAAATCCATGCACATTCTGCAGAAGCCACCCCATTCACATATATGAAACGGATTTTAAGTCGCAGACATTTTTGCAACAAATCAGCTGCGTATGAATATACCCTAAAAGTACAAAAAACTGGCACCAGGATGTTGGATTATCAAATTCTAGATTATTTTACAGATTTTATAGATTTTGTCCATTTCAATAATAAAAAGTCCATCTGGGTTGGAATGTTAGAACACAAACTCTCTTGGATACTGTTAAAAAGTGGATAAAAAAAACACACAGTTTGCACATAGCCCATCATCGGATATTTCTAAAAACAATGAAAATACATTTGATCAGTTCTGCTGACCTGATGTAGTTGCGCTAGAAGCACAACATCCAGTAGAGTTCAGCGTGGTAGTGGGGCTCACAGTCCCGATCTGGGAGGCCAGTGTCCAAAAGTTAGATGCACAATAAGAAGGAAAGGAAATTTGATAGATTCCCTGGCGCTGCCCAGTGTTCGTTACTAGTTCATTCAGAGTAGTGATCCACAACAATCGTAAACTGAGTAGTTTATTGTTAATATTTCAAAAAGGAGACACGTTATGAAGCCGGACCGACTTCTTCCTCAGACCATCATATATAAAACATTTAGCACAAATGAAGCTTAATATATACAGAAAGTAACACCAAAATAGTCGCAGGTTAAAAATTAGCATAGGTGAGTGTTCACATAGTGTGTGTTTTGATAAAAGCAGCCCTTGTTACATATTATATATTTTTTTATTAACTAGATAAAGTACCCAGTGCTGCCCAGGTATAACGTGTCGGTCTGTCTGTTTGCGTGTTCATTGGATTTGTTCCAAGGGTGCCCAGGAGGCTAATCCATGCCCTCGTATTTTCATGGTTTACAGGGAAGTCGCTAGTAGCCCTATATACCCAGGCAGTTACACACTGTTTATTTCAATTTTAATTTCCTAAATACCTAACAGCTAAACTTGTGGGAAATTGAGTCATTTGACTTTGACCGAGCCTGTTGATTAACAACATTGGCAGTTTTATTACCAGTTGACCATGGGCTATGGTTGGATCACAATTGAAAACCGCATCATGCATGCAAGCCCACTCATTAGCCTGCTGAACATGATGTGCTCTATCAGCTTGCTGACTTGCCTGGGTTCGGGCAGGAGTCTCTGCGCTTCTCAGAGCCACCTGTCTGATCTGTTGCTGAGAGAGCCCGAGTTTGCTGAGGAGTTTCAGCAGCTCGAGCAGCAGTATGATGCATTTGATCAGCCTGCAGTTGGGCGGGAGGAGTCTCTGCAGCTAGTAATGCAGCTTTCCTCCTGGCCATCAGTAATCTGGTTGCTATGGGTAACCGCTCCTGTACCTTCCCATCTAGGATTATCTTGTAAAGTGCACTACCTGCTACTGCCAAAAAAAAACATCTTTACTATAAAAGCGAATGTCTGCCGCTTTTATAGTATTGGATCATGATCATGTGATAACGACTGATAACTGAAAACAGCAAGGTCGGGACCTTTACAAAAACCTTCCTGAACACCCGATAAACCTATGTGCCAAATGTCAGGTCAAATAGTTCAGGTGTATGGATGCCTATAGAGGACGACAAACAGACATTCGTTATAATGGCTGATCACAGAGCACAGCGGCAAGGTTGGGACATTTACAAAAACCTTCCCGGACATCCGATGTACCGATGTGGCAATTTTGGGGTCAAATGGTTCAGGCGTTTGGATGCCTATAGAGGACAAACAGACATTGACTTTCATAATATAGAATAGCCGAGTTACCCGGCTTCACACTGGTCCATTTGTTAGTTGTTTGTGTGTGTGATTAAAAACATTATTTCCTACTGATTTGAAGCCAACATATCCAATAAAGTCCAAGTGTAGGGTTCCTTTTTGGAGGCATGATAGGTCTGAAAGGGGTTACATTTCTGAGAATGCTGAAAGCTACGGGCTTTGTTCTGTTCAGAGATTTCAGCAGTTCGGGCTGCAGCAATGCTCTTTGCCACAGGAGGCTTTCGTCTAAGTGCAGGATTCCCTTTTGGAGGCATGTTTTAATTCATGAGGATGCTCAAATCCAGTATAGGTACGGTTTGTTTACAGCAAGTAACACGTCGACTAAAGAAAAATGACTTGGTTGTTAGCGGAAATACTATTGGATAAATGTATATCTAATTGATTAGAATTTCTGTGTTTTCCGGCAGGGAACAAGTTAACAATCTATAATCAATGATGCGCTGCGTGTACTAACATCCCTCTCTGCCTGTCACCACCTCAGCCAGTCTCCGACATTGCAGTGAGAGCGGTGTAAATTGCAGCAGGGCCAGGCAGATTGCGCTTAGAGGGCACTCTGGCACAAGATAACGTTAGTGTCTGAAGTTTGAGCAGGACCCTGTGTAGTACCGGCCCCACGATGGAGGGTAAAATACATTAAGGCCCGACCGTGAAAAACGCTCCGTGTTGTTTCCAGATTTCCCATCCCAAACACGGGTCAAGCATGCTTGACAAAGGCTGCATTGAGCAGCTGAAACGTTGCACTATCTACTGCACTTATGGGAGAATAAATCTACCTTTTTTGACAACATCCGTCTGTAGTGCTGCCTCTCTTTTCTATTTCTCAGTGATGTCCCAGTCTTTCCCAGAGCAGAGCCTATACTCGCACTCTGCCCAGGACTCTGGCTCTGGGGATGCCCCAGACCTCACTGTCCATATATGGACAGCGATGTCAGGGGATTTCACAGAGTCTCGGAGCAGAGCCTATACTAGCTGCTCTATATCCCACGTGCCTCAGACGACCGCCACAGGGGTCGCACATGGGCCGTGTGTTTTGGACCCCTGGTGTAAACCTGCTGCCACTAGAGTAGTGGAAACGTGTTCTGTGGAGTGATGAATCACGCTTCTCTATCTGGCAGTCTTCTGGGCATGTCTGGCTTCGGCGAATACCAGGAGAACGTTACCTGCCTGACTGCATTGTGCCAAATGTCAAGTTCGGTGGAGGAGGGATAATGCTATGGGGTTGTTTTTTAGGGGTTGGCCTAGGCTCCTTGGTTTCAGTGAAGGGAAATCTTAATTCTTCAGCATGCCAAGACATTTTGGACAATTGTATGCGTCCAAGTTTGTGTTGGGTAGATGGCGGTATAAAAATAACATGCATAAAACACAATCCGTTTTCCGTAGAAGCAGTTCCACAAACCTTCTTAGAACTGATTTATTAGGGAAAAAAACAGTACAACTCTCTCACTTAATTTTGTCGCGTTTTTTCCAATGTAGTAGCCAATGTATTAGACTATGGCTTTCTGAATAAATATGTATCTGACTGCACTCAAATATTCTCAAATTCTTCTGCTGGGATCTGCACTTAATAAGAGGATCAAGAAGACGACTATTGTAAATGTACATTTTGCTGTGTAAAGCGTCTTTTTCTGTGCCATAACTCGTTAGCCTAGATTTTAGAGGGTTACAGTATGTGGCATCTCTTGCTTATTGTTCGTGTTACATTTCAAGCTGTCAACTTTATTGACCTTGTGGCAGAAAATACTCAAATTGGGTGTTAAAACTTTTGTTGTTGAAACTTTGCGTTTCTAAAACAAAAGTATTGGATTTGTTTTGTTAACGGTGGGCACGGAAACTATAAAGACATGTTCCGTCTAAAAGTATGGTTGTGTGATTTTTGTATGAGTTAAAGTATATAATTGTTTGAAGAAGCCAGCATGTGTCCATAAAGCAAATATCATGCTCGGCATATTTGTCGAAATTCTTCTGGCAGATTACTGAATAGACATGAGAGCAGTGAGTATTTGGGAAAAGCACGTTTTTTTTAATAAAGCTGTTCTGTAGCACTCAATTTTTCTGATATTAGATAGAATATAAGAACATCATGTTAAAGGGGCATTCCTACCTTAGACATTAATGACATATCAACACCTCACCAGGTGGGACGGGGGTCAGGTGACCCCCGTTGAGATATATTTCATTTCCATACATGGATGATCACGAAAATTGCATTTAGCACTCTACAATCATACACATACGTTTACTTATAGTCGTTTAGAAAATGTACTGCAGATGGATAAAAACTCTCTAAACCTGCACTTCTCCTGCCTTAATCACCCGATACCTCCGGCCCGCTGGTAATCGCTCAAACAAATTATGAGAGGGGTGTGACTGGTCCCGCAGAATTTTATTCACAGCACCAACACCACTGCTTCTCAAAAATGTCTGATAATTCTATAACATTACAGCCTATTATGGAAGCGGCAGTCTTTATCACTCTACATAGCAAATTCCGTTCCCTCTAAATTGCCATTCCAAACTATAATGTAATACCATATATCAGAAAACTCTCAATAGTGGCTTGATAAAATCTCTGCTAGGTCTTGGCACTGAACCCACGTTTCTTAAAAAAGAAATATGCCGCTGGGCCATTTTTGACTACCATGTTTTGGAGCAGACCATGTCAGATCATAACAGATAGTAATTCCTAGAGGTTTTAACCACCTCGACCTGATTTACCCCCCCCCCCCCCCCCAAACTAATCTGGGAATATTCCTGTGCTTTCGGAAGTCAATAACGCTCTCCTTATTTTTTCCATATTCAGAAACCACTTATTCCCCCTATATATACTTATTTATTTTTTTTATTAATTAAAACCAGATAGCAAAACATATTTTGTTTTAATCTGGTGTTTTATTTTTCAAATATAGATTTTTGTATTCTATTTTCTGTACAGGATTATGGGGCAGTCATCTTGTTTGAGCTGCTTTTAACAGCATTTAGATATAGCCAAAGGCACCTGTAAACAGGAGGGGCCCATTGACTTCTTTGGGAGAGTTTTTTTTTTTCTAGGCATTCTCTATAACCTGTGCCGGAAGGGATGGGGAAGAGCTGTGTCTATCACTTAATGTCAATGATGGATCCCGTACTATCTATATAGAGGTGTTGCCTTTCATTGTAATCCTGCCTGTCACGATGTGGGGTGTGGACCCACTGGGCTGTACTACGTAGCGGAAAGGCAGCTGGCCAACCAGGTATAATACAATGCCACAGGTACCCTTTCTGGACTATAGACAAAGTACACAGTAGCGGTGATTCAGGCTTAAGATGCGGCTCTGGCAGCAGGCAGACACCCAGTGGGTGTAGCACAGTAGGTGCAGCGGAAGACACAACTCTACTTCAACTCTAGGAGGCACAGGATACATGGTACAGGCAGCAGGAACGGGTAACACTGGGAACTGGAAAACACTAGGAGACCATTTGCAAGACAAACTAAGGTAACACAACAACGCTCAGGCAATGATCAATAAGGCAGAGCCCTTTTTATAGTCCAGCAGCATTCTGCGTTGATTACAGATTCACTGCAACTGGACCGGTACTGGCCCTTTAAGGCCGGGCGCGCGCCCTGCGGGAGAGAGTCACTGAACCAGGAAGTGAGTTCCGGCGTGTCTCAGGAGGGAGATGCCGCCGAGAACTCACACGTCCATGTCCGAGGGGAAGTAAGAACGACGTTCCGCGGCCATAGACGTTACACTGCCTGTGACGATAATGGGATGACTGCTGAGAAGTGATCTCTACCGAACAGGATTTGTCAGTCAATTGTGAGGTTTAGTGGCGAGTGAAAACTACAAGATTTTATGTTTTTTTTTTTTGTTTTGTTTTTTAATTGTAGATGATATAGAAAATGAAGAAAAATAAATCACCAAAAATTCCTAACAAATGTTAAACATAAAAACTTGATTTAAACCATAGGTTGTTTTCTGATGACCCATTAACTTTGTCATCTAATATTATGCACTTGAGAAAGGAAAGCAGAACATAGTGGGTTGAAAGCAGGGCTGGGCAAATTCAAGCAGCCAGTGCCCCTTTCAAAATTTCTGCTGGTGTCCAATATTTTATATTGTTTTCTATTGACTCCCAAAGTCTACAGCAGAGTTTCCCAACCTTTTCAGACTCGAGGCACCCCAGGAACAAAAAAAAATTCTCAGGGCACCCCTATCAAAAATTGTTTACAAAACGACAAAAAATGGCTAAAAACAAGCAGTACACTCTTAGGATATGTTCACACAACGTTTTTTTGTAAGGCAGAAACTAAAAATCTGCCTCCAAATTCATTTAGGAATTTTGGGGCAGATTTTGAATGGACAGCGTTGTTTGACTTATTTTTTTTTGCTGTGTTTTTTGCCCACATTTTTGTTTTTTAAGCCGTTGAAGCGAATGCAAAAACAGCAGACAAAAAAGCACCAAACGAGCGCCGCAGGTTTTTTCTGCCTCCTATTAATTTCAATGGGAGGTCAGGGGCGGAAACCACTCGAAGACCATCAGCCCCCCCACTCACAGTAAAATGACCATCAGCCCCCCCACTCACAGTAAAATGACCATCAGCCCCCCCACTCACAGTAAAATGACCATCAGCCCCCCACTCACAGTAAAATGACCATCAGCCCCCCACTCACAGTAAAATGACCATCAGCCCCCCACTCACAGTATAATGACCCCTCAGTAAAGAGACCATAAGCCCCCTCCGGTAAAGTGACCATCAGCCTCAGCCCCCCCAGTAAAGTCACCATCTGCCCCTCTAGTAAAGTGACCATCACAGAGAGAAAATGTGCTTAATCCTGGGGAAGGAATGAATAAGGAGGTATAAGAACTACAACTCCCAGCATGTCCAGGCTGTTATGAGATATCAGAGGACATTACAGGGAGGAGATATAAGAGAACTACAACCAACTCCCAGGATGTTATGTGATATCAGAAAAAATTTACAGGAGGAGGAGGTAGGAGAGAACTACAACTTCCAGCATGTCCAGGCTGTTATGAGATATCAGAGGACATTACAGGGAGGAGGTATAAGAGGAGAGGACTACAACTCCCAGCATCCCCAGACTGCTATTTTATTTTTATTGCAGTGGACGAGCGGAGTGCCGCGGCATCCTGGGACGGTTCTCGCGGCACCCCGGTTGGGTACCACTGGTCTACATTATCTTGTCCACCTTTGGTCTAAAGAGATTAACCGGTTCCTGACCGTCGGCTTTATATAAACGTCCCGGTGATCCTGTGACTGGTCGCATTATCGTCGGGATCCCGTTAGTAAGAGGCTGCCTCTGGGTCTAACTTACCGTAATAGGGCTGTGATGGGTTATGTTCACGCGCTTAACAAAAAACTGCTGTAAAATATGGAGCTGGTTTCAAGGGAAAACAGCCCCTGATTTTCAGACGTTTTTTGCGGTGTTTTTTACAGCCGTTTTTGGAGCTGTTTTTCTATTGAGTCAATGAAAAATGGCTCAAGAATTGACATGCACTTCTTTTTTATGGGGTGTATTTTTTACGCGGCGTTTGTAAAAACGGCCGCGTAAAATACGCTCCGTGGGAACGGAACGCCATTTTTCCCAATGAAATCAATGGGCAGATGTTCTGTGGCGTTCAGCCCCCATATTTTTACCCGTTTCTCGGGGCGTTTATGGCGTGAAAAACTGCTAAAAATAGATAGTGTGAACATACTCTTAGTGACAAAAGTTGTCTGTGCAGCCCCAGTTACAGTGGTAAAAATAAGTTCTAAAATAAGTCCCCCAAAGATCTTTTCTGACTTTTTGAGGGACAGACCATAATAATAAGAAAATAAAAGTAAGGCCTCATGCACACGACCGTAGCCATGTGCACGGTCGTGATTTTCGGGTCGGCCGGCTGCGGACTGTCAGCCGCGAGGCGCCCGCGAATCGTGGGACATGCACATGGCCGCGGCCATTATTTTCAATGAGCCCGGACCGCAGAAGACGGCCGTACTAAGACAGGTCCGTTGTTTCTGTGGTGCCGGCTCCCGGGCCATGCACGGACCGTAAAAACTGCGGTCGTGTGCATGGCCCCCTAGAAATGAATGGGGCTGCAATTCTCACATGGATTTTCGGGGGAATTGCGGCCGCAAAAGCACGTTCGTGTGCATGGGGCCTTAGATAAAGTGCAAAATAACTTAATAAGTACACATAAAATCCACCCAAATCATTGTCGTAACGCTGGCCCTGACCCAATTACCTTAGAATAGACATGTAATATATCAAAAGTTACGGTAAACAATGACTATCACAAATAAAAGGTCTATTTTAGGGTAAAACTATATTACCAGAAAAAATAGCTGAAAAGCAAAGTATATCTGTTTACTATTTTCAAACTTTAAGCCTAGAAATTCTAAAATAGCAAAAAGGATGTGTATAAAAATGATAAAAAAAATAAACCTGTATTGTCTAAAACCTTGCAAAATCACGTCGGTAGCCCTAGAAATAAAAAAAGTTATTGCCATTTAACTAATGCATGATAAAAATGGCTAAGCGGCGTCTGGTCCTGAAGGCTCAAAATAGCCCGATCTTGAATCGATTAAAGAGGCTCTGTCACCACATTATCAGTGCTCTATCTTGTACATAATGTGATCGGCACTGTAATGTAGATTACAAGCAGTGTTTTTTTTATTTAGAAAAACTATCATTTGTGACGGAGTTACGACCTATTTTAGATTTATGCTAATGACTTTCTTAATGGACAACTGGGCGTGTTTTACTTTTTGACCAAGTGGGCGTTGTGGAGAGAAGTGTATGACGCCGACCAATCAGTGTCATGCACTTCTCCCCATTCATTTACACAGCACATAGTAATCTTACTAGATCACTATGTGCAGCCACATACACGCACATTAAAAAGGCTCGGTCACCAGATTATCAAATCCCTATCCTATTGAATGTGATCGGTGCTGCAATGGACCTGTGGGTGACGTCACGCTGTGTGTCTGCAGTGAAAGCTGGGTGGGAACGATGAGGTCACCCATAGGTCCTTCAACCTTGGCGTCGGAAGAGAGAAGACACATCAGCTCCAGGCATCAGAGGGTATAGTTGAATCAGCTGCAGCATCTCAATGTGCAGGTGAGCATATTAACCTTTTGGACGCCTGGAGCCGATGTATTTTCTTTGTCTGACGCCAAGGTTGAAGGACCTGTGGGTGACGTCACGCTGTGTGTCTGCAGTGAAAGAAGCTGGGTGGGAACGATGAGAAGTGTATGATGCTGATTTGTCAGCGTCATACACTTCTATTCACAACGCCCAGTTGGTAAAAACACAATACACGCCCAGTTGTCCATTGAAAAGCTCATTTGCATAAATATAAAATTGCTCATAACTTGGGCAAAAATTATCGTTTAAAAAAAAAAAAAAAAGTTTGCTGTTATCGGCGCTGCAATGTAGATCATTCAATAGGAGATAGGGATTTGATAATCTGGTGACAGAGCCTCTTTAACGTTACTCAAGTGTCCTGACAATGAATAGGCATCACCTCCAGCCAGGACGTGATGTCTATTCAGAATCCTGACACTTCGCTAACGTTTGTGTGAGATTTACAGCAAGTTATATATGATCTCGCGAGATTACGCTGTAAAGTGTCATTTAAAACGAGATTACGCTTGCCTTGCTGTAAGGGCGGATTTACACGAGCGTGTGCGTTTTGCGCACGCAAAAAATGCGCAGTTTTGCGTGCGCAAAAGGCACTTAACAGCTCCTTGTGTCATCACTATATGATGCGTGGCTGCTTGCTTTTCGCGCAGCCGCCATTATGACACTCTGGATGTTTGTAAGCAGAAAAGCACGTGGTGCTTTTCTGTTTTCATTCATACTTTTCACTGCTGTTGCGCGAATCACGCGCATCCCACGGAGGTGCTTCAGTGTGCCTTGCATGGTTTTCACGCGCCCATTGACTTCAATGGGTGCGTGATGCGCATAATACGCACAAAGAACAGACATGTCGTGAGTTTTACGCAGCGGACTCGCGCTGCGTAAAAATCACGGACTGTCTGCACGGCCCCATAGTCTAATAAAGGTCCGTGCGAGGCGCGTGAAAATCACGCGCGTTGCACGGACGTATATCACGTTCGTCTGAATAAGCCCTAAATCTCACGGAGAGAAGTGTATGACGCTGATTGGTCACTGATTGGTCAGCGTCATACACTTCTCTCCACAACACCCACTTGGTCAAAAAAAGTAAAACACGCCCAGTTGTCCATTAAGAAAGTCATTAGCATAAAGCTAATATAGGTCATAACTCCATCAAAAATTATCGTTTTTCTAAATAAAAACCACTGCTGTAATCTACATTACAGCGCCAATCACATCATGTACAAGATAGGCCACTTATAATGTGGTGACAGAGCCTCTTTGTTGTAAATGAGAATTCCAAAATTCAAATAAGTGTTCTCAAAATAATCACATACTAAGGCCGGATACACACGAGCGTGTGCGTTATGCGCGCGCCAAAAAACGCGGCGTTTTGTGCGCGCAAGAGGTCCGTGTGCCATCAGCATATGATGTGTGGCTGCGTGATTTTCGCACAGCCGCCATCATTATGACACTCTGTTTTTATGTTTGTAAACAGAAAAGCACGTGGTGCTTTTCTGTTTTCATTCATAGTTTTGACTACTGTAGCGCGGAACACGGAAGTGCGTCCGTATGCTGTGCGCGATTTTTCACGCACCCATTGACAAAATTATTTTTGTGTTGCCATGTTTTAAGAGCCATAAATGTTTTATTTTTATGCCGATGCAGCTATATGAGGGCTTTTTTTTTGCGGGACGACTTCTAGTTTTTATTGGTACCGTTTTGGAGTAAATGCGACTTCTTTTGATCACTTTTTAAAAAAAATTGATAAAGGCAGGATGAACAGAAAACAGCAATTTTGGCATTAGTTTTTTATTTAATTTTTACGGCGTTCACCGTGCGGGTTAAATAACAATAGATTTATAGGTGGGGTCGTTACGGACGCGGCGATACCAAATATGTGTAATGTTTTCATTTTTATTTATTTTTTCATATTAAAGTATTTTATAAGGGAAAAAGTGGGTTTTTCATTGGTTTTTTTTTGGGGATATTTATTTATTATTAACTTAAACTTGGCTAACTTTATTTTTAGTCCCACTAGGGGACTTCACTATGTGATCTTCTGATCGCTTTTTATAATACACTGCAATACTTCTGTATTGCAGCGTATTACTGCCTGTCCGTGTAAAACTGACAGTCACCTGCTAGGTCATGCCTCAGGCATGGCCTAGCAGGCATCCACTACAGGCAGACCTGGGGGCCTTTGTTAGGCCCCTGGCTACCATAGAAGCCATCGGCACCCTGCGATTGCAATTCAATCCATTTTGATACGGTGCTCGCTATTGAGCGCCGCATTTAAGGGGTTAAACGGGTGAGATCGATGTTTAAATCGATCCCGCCCTTTAGAGCAGGTGTAGTTATCAGCATCATAGCGCCTATTAGATTAGTTAGGAGATAGGGAATTAATAAACTGATGACAGTCTCTTTAAAGGGGTTGTCCCACTGTAACAATTTACCACCTATCAACAGGGTAGGTGATAAGAGTTTGATAGCTAGGGGTCCCACTGCTGGAACTCCTGCCTATCACGAGAACAGGCGTTATGAGTCCCCTGTTTAACGGAGCGGTGGTGGTGGTGCATGTGCACTGCCGCTACATTCATTCTCTCTGGGACTGACCGATATAGCCCAGTACAGTGGATAGGTGATAAGTTGTTGTGGTGGGTCAACCCTTTTAATTCACCGTAAATCTGGCTGTCAGAAAAAGAATGACCTTGTTTGGCTATTTTCGACATCCCCATTCAACTGTTTGGAGAAGGACAGCTCATGTTTGTCCTGCTCTCCAGCCAATAACAGGGACTAAAGGGTCCCTTATCAGTAATAGTGGGATCCCAGAGGTTGACGTGCTTTTATAACCTGTCTGACTTTCCTCCAGGCTCCTTAACCCCTTCCCACAATTTAACGTAACTGTACGTGATGGGATGCGGTCTGTTCCCGCATTTCCACGTACAGTTACGTGATCGCTTTAAGCTGCTGACGCCCATCCTGGTGCGGCGTAAGTTTAAAAAAGACGGCTGTCGGAGAACGTCTAGCAACTGTGGATGCCGGCCGAAGACCAATCACAGCTGTCCTCGGCCGACGATCGCTGTGATTGGTCCATCAGTGCAGATGGACCAATCACAGCTTAGTATGACTTAGTTTGACACTTAGAATTAATTTAAACTTTAGAAAATACAGCTGTCCAAGACAGCCTAGTAACAGGATGTCGGCCAAGCACCAATCACAGCAGTCCTCGGCCGGCGATTGCTGTGACTGGTCCATAAGTGCTGATGGACCAATCACAGTTTATTGGGGAGTTGGAATCACAGTTGGAGGGGGGAGTTTAGTGTAGTCTCCGTCTCTGACCGCTTAACTTCTGTCAGGGAAGCGATCAGAGAAGGAGCTATTGCTAGTGAAAGTATAAATTACTAATTAACCGTATAAACCCAGGATCACCCAGCAGCGGATCTCTGGTGCCCTATGCAGGTGTCCTGTGCCCTATGCAGGTGTCCTGTGCCCTATGCAGGTGTCCATCACCAGCCATCTGTGTCACAGTAGCCTTGGTGCCCTATCAGAAGACTGGTAGCCTCGTGTGCCGCATCCAGCCTCGTGCGCCACATCCAGCCCCCTGTGCCGCATTCAGGCTCCTGTGCACCAAGACGTCTGTTACTGCCCAGCGTATAAAATAAAAACATTTATCCCGTCATTGACTCGCCACCCTCCTGTGCCTGATTTGCACCAATCAGCCTCATCAGCACTCTGCCACCAGTATCACCTGTGATCCCTGCAAATCACTGCCCACCTGTAATTAACCGGTGATATCTGCAAATCACTGCCCAGTGACGTGTGTGAAAAGTCGGGTGTAAAATAAATTCACCCCTTCATTGTCATCGCTACCCTCCTGTATTCTGCGCCTAATTGGGACATACCAAACTCCATCCACCTGTGTTTGACACCTGTTTCCCGGGAGTTTTTGTAGATCGATTAAATAAACACATTGGTTTTAGGGAATTGGTTATTCTATTAAAAAAAAAAAACACAAAAAAAGTTTTACGTTACTTTCAACGCCTGTGACACTTGTTACTAATTAAGTTTACAGAAGAAAAAATATAATGTCTAAGCGTCTGTATACTGCCGAAGAGGCATGTGCCATGCTCTGAGGACTCTGATTCTGGTAGTGGGGATGAGGTGACATTTTTAGTGTCCTCGTCATCTAGTGACTCATCTACTGATGAACCGCCACGTAGCCGTCCAAGTGTAGGCGTCAGTAGTGCACAATCGCAGCACAGTACAGCTGACTCCACATGGATCCCCGCAGATAATTTTGTGCCCCAGGTGCCTGAATTCACTGTGGCTCCAGGCATCAATGTAGATACCGCAGGTTTCAGTGAAATGAACTATTTCCAACTGTTCTTCATTGTTGACCTTGTAAATTTGATGGTGGCACAAACAAACATATATGCGGAGCAATTTCCCGCAATCAAAATAGTTTTTATGCCAGGCCCCAAAAATGGACTCCCCACAAACCCCACTGATATCCGCAAGTTCTAGGGCCTTCTATTGAGTATGGGCATTACAAAAAAAAACACGATACGTTTCTATTGGAACTGAGACATCCTTTATCATTCCCCTCTTTATTTTCTTGCCTTGCTCAGGACCCGTTTTGAAATTTTATTAAAATTCCTTCACTACAATGAGTGTCCACCCCCAAACGACCCCAATTATGATAGACTCTATAAAGTTAGGCCAGTAGTTGACCACTACAACTTAAAATTCAGTCAGGTCTATACACCCCAAAAATGCCTAGCAGTGGACGAATCCCTAGTCCACAGATTATACTTCCGCCAGTACCTACCCAATAAAAGGGCTAGGTATGGCGTGAAGCTGTATAAGGCCTGCGAAAGTGTGTCTGGGTATACACTGCGCTTTCATGTATATGAAGGGAAGGATTCAAAGATCGAGCCACCAAACTGTCCACCTGTCCTGGGAATAAGTGGGAGGATAGTATAGGATTTGCTCCACCCCATACTGGACCAAGGATACCACTTGTATGTGGACAATTTTTACAACCACGTCCCCCTCCTGAAGTGCCTTTCTGCCAGGGGCACACTAGCATGTGGCACAATTCGGTGAAATCAAAAGGGTCTCCCCAAGTCCCTTATAAAGCAGACACTGCGCCGTGGGGAAAGCAGGGCTGTTTGCTCAGAAAATTTGAGGCTTGTCAAATATAAAGACAAGCGTGATGTCTTTGTTTTGACCACACTTCATGCTGATTGATCCACCACAGTTCAAGTCAGAGGAGCCAAAGAGCAGACCACCAAGCCTGTGTGCATCCAGGACTATAACCAATTCATGGGAGGGGTGGATCTTTCGGACCAGGTACTGCGGCCCTACAGTGCCCTAAGAAAATCTAAGGTGTGGTATAAAAAATTGGCGCTATACCTCACCCAAGTTGCACTCTATAACGCCTTTGTTCTCTACAGAACATCCAGCAATACAGAGACTTTCCTGGGATTCCAGAAAAAAATTATAAAAAAAAAATTATTTTTGGAGACCAGGAAGGAGAGAGCAGCAGTGAAGGTAGCTGCACTTCTGGGATGTCCAGAATAATACATGGCCAGCATTTCTCTGGAGTACTCCTCCCCCCCCCCCCCCCCACACACAGAAAAAAACCAAAAACCCCAGAAATGGTGTTGTTTGCTCAAGCAGAGGGATTAGGAAAGACACCACTCACTACTGTATGACCGCTCCATCTAGACCAGGCCTCTGTATCGGAGAATGCTTCCGTTTTTTTATCACACCTCTGTTGATATTCGTTAAATCTAATTATTACTACTCCAATGACATCACATCCATTCCATTCATTTCTTAAATACCAAATTAATTTGATATCTCAATAACTCCACCCCCCCCCCCCCCCCAAAAAAAATCTAATTCCCTTTATACCCCTAGATGAATACTGTGCTTTGAAAGGTGCAATTTTATTAAATGAGTCATTTCTTGAACTTTATGTTCTGGAGCCTCTGCAAACCAATAAGGTGTTGGTTAAAAATCATCCACGTCAAAAGTAGGCCCTAGAAACCTCCTGGAACTGTGTAAAAATCATATATGGAGTATTATTCAGCACAAGATCCACAAACAAAATGGTGGGCCTTTCCTTCTGAGCCCTACAGTGTGCCCAGGCAGCAGTTAATGGCCACATATGGGGTATTGGCCTTATCCGGAGAAATTGCACAACAAATTTTGGGGTGCTTTTTATTTATTTTAATTTTTTTTTATTACCCTTGTATAAAAGAAAAATTTGAGGATAAAGCAACGCTTTATTGGAGAAAATTAAATTCAGCATTTTCACGGCCCAGTGTTTATAACTTCTAAGAAGCACCTTTCGAGTAAAAATGCTCACTACACCCCTAAATAAATTCCTTAAGGAGTGTAGTTTACAAAATGAGGTCACTTCCTGGGGGTTTCCACTGTACTTGTACCTCCGTAGCTCTGCAAATGCGACATGGCACCCGAAAACCATTCCAGACAAATCTGATCTCCAAATAGCGCTACTTCTCTTCTGAACCCTTGCCGTAATCGGGAGAAATTGCTTTACAAATGTTGGGGTGCTTTTTCTCCTTTACTTTTTGTAAAAATTAAACCTTTTTCTTTTTTCAGAAAAAAGTCAATTTTCATCTTCACAGACTAACTCCAACAAATTCTGCAAAACACCTGTGGGGTCAAAATGCTAACTATACACCCCTCAAGGAATTTTCCTAGGGGTAGTTTCTAAAATGGGGTCACTTGGGGGGTTTCCGCTGTTTTGGTCCCTCCAGGTCGTTGCAAACGTGACACGGCACTGAAAACTATTCCAGCAAAATCTGTGCTCTCAAATCCAAATGTCGCTGTTTCCCTTCTGAGCGCTACCGTGGGTCCAAACAGCAGTTTATTACCACATATGGAGTATTGCCGTAATTGGGAGAAAGTGCTTTTATAAAAGTTGGGGTTCTTTTTCTCCTTTTATTCCTTGTAAAAATTAAAAAATTCTACATTTTTTTTCAGAAAAAAAGGTGGATTTTCAATTTTACAGACTTTTTCCAATAAATTTAGCAAAAAACCTGTGGGGTTAAAATGCTAACTATACCCCTCGATAAATTTCCTGAGGGGTGTAGTTTCCAAAATGGTGTCACTTTTGGGGGCTCTCCACTGTTTTGGCACCACAAGACCTCTTCAAACCAGACATGGTGCCTAAAATATATTCTAAAAAAAGGAGGCCCCAAAATCCTCTAGGCGCTCCTTTGCGTCTGAGGTCCGAGTTTCAGTCCAAGAGGACACTAGGGCCACATGTGGGATATTTCTAAAAACTGTAGAATCAGGGTGATAAATATTTAGTTGCAATTCTTGGCTAAAACCTGTGGTACAAAAAAAATGTATTACAAATGAATTTTGGCAAAAAAAAATATTAGTAAATTTCACATCTATTTTGCTTTAAATCCTGTGAAATGCCTAAAGTGTTAAACTTTTTGAATGCGGTTTTGAATACTTTGAGGGGTGCATTTTTCTAATATGGGGTGATTTATGGGGGGTTTCTAAATTATAAGTCCTTTAAAGCCACTTCAGAACTGAACTGGTCCCTGTAAAAATAGCCTTTTGAAATTGTCTTGAAAATATGAGAAATTGCTGCTAAAGTTCTAAGCCTTGTAACGTCCTGGAAAAATACAAGGACGTTCAAAAAAACGATGCAAACATAAAGTAGACATATGGGTGATGTTAACCAGCAACTATGTTGTGTGGTACTACTATCTGTTTTACAAGCGGATACATTTAAATTTAGAAAAATGCAAATTTTCAAAAATTTTCTCAATTTTGGTGTTTTTCACAAATAAATACTGAATTTATCGACCAAATTTTTTCAATAACATCAAGTACAATATGTCACGAGAAAACAATCTACGAATCGCTTGGCTAGGTGAAAGCATTCCGGAGTTATTACCACATAAAGTAACACATGTCAGATTTGAAAAAAATCGGCTGTGTTCTGAAGGCTAAAACAGGCTGTGTCCTTAAGGGTTTAAACAGACAGGCTTGAAGAAAGCTGCCAAATAAAGCAGCACCTCCTTGTCACCTCCAGCTTTGACTGTGGACGGAGTAGAGACCAGGACTTAGCTGGGAATGTCAGAGCTTACTTCCAGTAAAAGATTGGTCTTATCTGAGGGCAAAAAATGCATCTTAAAAAGCTTGAGGTTTTTTTTTGTAAAATAGTACATGCAGTTTTATGTGGCTACAATTTTTTTTGCAATAAAAAAAAAAAAATTGCGTTTTTCTGTCATTTTTCACATTGCAAATCATTTAATTCAAAGATCAAGTGATGCAAAGATTTTTCTTTGCAATACATGATTTATTCTGGAGAAAAAAAATACCACAAGAAAAACGCTATTAAAAACCGCACCACATAGACACATCTTTTTAAAAAACAAAAAACTTTGGAGGTCTATGGCGAAAAACCATACGAACTGCTGGAAAAAATGCCAAACCAAACCTTGCTGGAGTTATGAAAACAAAATAAAAAAATATACGCAAGAAAAAAAACAATTGCCACCTAAAAAAATGCAATGTTTGTAGTGCCTTCTATATTTTACCATTGGTTTCCAGCTAACATCTGGCCGTAGACGCTGCGTGTGAAGCCACCTTAAAGATTATTCCATCCCGACATTCTTGGTAAAATTTGCCAGTGAAGGATCCCGGTTTCTCAGTATACACCTCTGGTGTTCATCAGCTGCCTTTTACAACAGCGAGTGGAACCTTTTCATTTTATTTGCGCACACATTTTTCCGCTATGGATCACATATTCTTTCTATAGATTTGGCTCCTCAGAGTTGAGATCACTACGTCATTACCCAAAACGCCCTTAAAGAGGCTCTGTCACCAGATTTTGCAACCCCTATCTGCTATTGCAGCAGATAGGCGCTGCAATGTAGATTACAGTAACGTTTTTATTTTTAAAAAACGAGCATTTTTGGCCAAGTTATGACCATTTTTGTAATTATGCAAATGAGGCTTGCAAAAGTCCAAGTGGGTGTGTTTAAAAGTAAAAGTCCAAGTGGGCGTGTATTAGGTGCGTACATCGGGGCGTTTTTAATACTTTTACTAGCTGGGCGCTGTGAAGAGAAGTAACATCCTCTTCTCTTCAGAACGCCCAGCTTGTGACAGTGCAGATCTGTGACGTCACTCACAGGTCCTGCATCGTGACGGCCACATCGGCACCAGAGGCTACAGCTGATTCTGCAGCAGCATCAGCGTTTGCAGGTAAGATCGACTTACCTGCAAACGCTGATGCTGCTGCAGAATCAGCTGTAGCCTCTGGTGCCGATGTGGCCGTCACGCTGCAGGACCTGTGAGTGACGTCACAGATCTGCACTGTCACAAGCTGGGCGTTCTGAAGAGAAGAGGATGTTACTTCTCATCAGAGCGCCCAGCTAGTGAAAGTATTAAAAACGCCCCGATGTACGCACATAATACACACCCACTTGGACTTGTACTTTTAAACACACCCACTTGGACTTTTGCAAGCCTCATTTGCATAACTACAAAAATGGTCATAACTTGGCCAAAAATGCTCGTTTTTTTAAAATAAAAACGTTACTGTAATCTACATTGCAGCGCCTATCTGCTGCAATAGCAGATAGGGGTTGCAAAATCTGGTGACAGAGCCTCTTTAAAGGAGTTGTCCGTGACCGGACAACTGATGATTATTGTCATGGAGTCAAATCCTATAAACAGTAATGAGGATTATTACTCTTAAAGGGGGCGGGTGCAGGATTTGTTTTTGAGAGAAAAAAATAAAAAAATTAAACCTAGTCCTTAGAGCCGCTTCCACCAATATCTGTTGGCTTCGTGTTATGACTCGTGACTGATATTTCGCTCATAGCGGTTAAAAGCCATTTGACAATGTGATCACGTGACATTACTACGGATGTATATAAGAATGATTTATTTTTTTTTCCCCCTCAAGTTTCCAAATCTGTCCCCCACTACAAAACTCTGAATTGCAGACAAGACCTTTAGGCATCATTTACATGACCGTGATATGCGTCCGTGTGACGCGCGTGCTTTTCACGCGGGTCGCACGGACCTATACAAGTCTATGGGCCAGTGCAGACAGTCCGTGAGTTTTGCGCAGCGTGAGTCCGCTGCGTAAAACTCACGACATGTTCTATATTTCCCCGTTTTTCGCGCATCACGCACGCATTGAAGTCAATGGATGCGTGAAAGCCACGCAGGTCGCACGGAAGCACTTCCGTGCGAACTGCGTGGTTCGCGCAACAGCGTTCTTACTCTGATTGTAAACAGAAAAGCACCACGTGCTTTTCTGTTTACAAACTTCCAAACGGAGTGTCAAAATGATGGCGGCTGCGAGAAAATCTCGCAGCTGCGCATCATACACTGATGACACACGCAGCGAAGTGCCTTTTGCGCACGCAAAACGTCGCGTTTTCTGCGTGCGCAAAACGCCCACGCTCGTGTAAATCAGGCCTTAAACAAACAGTTTGGTAGAAGGGAGTGGTGTTCAACTGTTTTTATCCACAGGATAGGTCATCAGTATATGATCGGTGCAGGTCCGGGTATTGGACCTGCACCGATCAGCTGTCGCTGGCTGTTTTGAACGGTATGCGGTAGTTGGAGCTGGAAGCAGAGGGCTCCAACAACTGCATAGCGGCCATTCTATAGAACTGCAGCTGCTCTGCTATTCAAATGGTTCCACCTACTGCGTACCGTTTAAAACATCCGGCGCCTGATCGGCGCGGGGTCTGAGTGTCATATACTGATGACCTATCCGCTGGATAACACCAAGCCAACAGATATTGGTGGAAGCTAGTTATTTTTTCTCAAAAAAAAATCCTGCACCCTCCCCCTTTGAGAAATAATTCTCATTCCTGTTTATATGATTTGACTCCATGACTATAATCTATATACTAATACTGAGTCTTTCACTTTTAAAGACCTCTTGCCATTAAATAATTTTCTTGCTCCCCCCCTAAGTTCTCCGATGAGGTCATTTTATGTAATGAAAATGAGAGAATCTTCATTAACGTGTGCGCTGCACATTGATCTTTTGGTTTTACACAATCCGTCCACAGCTTAACTACCTGCCTATTCAAACCTGAAAAGCCAGATTATGATTAATTTCTTGCCCGTAATAAAGAAATCCGTTTGAGTCAGTGGCAGCATATTCTGCTGCTGAAATAGAAATTCAGTGAACAGTGGCCTATTCCGTATCATTTATAATTCCGCAACGGTGCCGGGCGCACATTTACTAAAGTGTGACCTTGGGCGAGACCTGCAGTCAGAAAGTAAAGGATAATGAAGCACTGGCCCAGGCATTCCTTCTGGCTGGAAGTTAAAAACACTGTGCATGGCTTTTATACAGTTTTGCACATTTCAGTTCGCTCCATGCACAGCGGATACCCTTAATAAAATGACAACAGTAATTTGGTTTTGTCATTTGAACTGGCACTGGCTACATGCCTCAAAAATACAGTATTAGGGTTGCTGAATGTGTGTCGGGTCTAATTCTTTTTTCCATTTTCCAGAGAGCGGCTTTTCCATTAACTTTGGGAAAACACACTGGCAGATTCGTTTAAAAGCCGCTCGGCTCCACCCTGGATGTAAGTGACTTAGCCGGTGCAATCAGAAATTAAGATCAAGGGACATTTTTCTCATTAGGCTGTCGTTTTTGTTATTTGCATTCTGCCGATGGCATTGTGACTCGCAAACCCTATCCGCAGTATAACTCATCTCAAGGAGTCTTAAGACACTTACTGTAGCATATGTTAACTATTACAAGATGCCTTGATGGAAGGATATTAAAATTACTGATAATTGACATAAAATATGACAAAGTGTTTTAGGCTTTCTGAGCAAAGCAACACACATTACGGAGGAGCAGCCCCATAATGTAACTGATTAATGAAGGATTGCTGAGGCATACGCTGCTGATGTTATGAAAAATGAATTCTTTGTTGTCTCGCCGACAACCCAGGAACTGCAGCCGGAAAAGACTATTAGCGAGAATCATTATCAATAGCAATATTTTCTAACTCTATTATGGCAATTTATTCAATAGATTTAGTTCATTTGGTGGTAATTGATAAATAATCAAAATTTATCAATGTGCTTGCACACATTTCACTAACAATCAAGCAAAAATGGTCCATTTACCACCTGACTTGGTCCAAATTAGGATTAAATTGATGATCAATTAATCTTAGAAGGGGCAGCGTTGTATTTTGTAAAGGAGCAGCAGCGAGAGAAAAAAAAATAAGCCAAATAAATGGAGTTAAGACGGAAGATTAGGAGAATGAGCTGAGCTGCTATGGTTCACAGCTAATAAGCACGCAGCTGGATTACAAATGGCTGATTTTATAGGGATGGTTCACAAAATAAAAAGCGTTTATGCCTCTGCCGCTGTGTAGCTTGGATATTTCATGCAATGGAGATGAATCTTTTTGGGAATGGAATGATGAGAGCTCAGATCTTTATTGTATTTAACATATGAACACCGGATATGAATGTATACATAGGAAATCATACAGTAGCACTTCACTATACACTATAAACACCCCCTTAGAATAATATTTGCACTTCATGATGGTAAGTCGGATCTGTTGGAATTGCTTCTTAATTGACTTTTCATTTTCTAATGTCATCAGATGAAATATTACACAGTCGGGTCACATTATTATGACCACTATCTGACTGCAAGTGCATCCCACATTTGCTGGAGGGTGCGTGGGGGAGAATCTATAGAGCAAACAAGACGATCGAGGTGGTCCCACAGTTGTTCAAGTCTGGCGAATTAGGGGACCAGGGAAGTACATGGAAGTCTTGGTCATGCTCTTCCAACCACTGTTGGAGAGTTTCTAGCCGTGTGACATGTCTCATTGTCTTTCTGGAAGATTCCATCTTCCCCAGGGAAGACAAAACGCATGTATGGGTGGACGTGATCTGCAACAATGGATTCATACCCAAATCGGTTCAGAGTGCCTTCCATATGGATGAGTGCCATGAAATAATGCCCCAGGCCATAATGCCGCCACCAGCTTGTGTTCTTCCAGCAATAGTTGCAGGGTGTTTGTTCCCTGATCTCGCCTGACACGCCAACATCCATCTGTTCAATAAAGCAGAAAACGTGACTCATCAGAAAAGGCAACCCTTTGCCAATCATTGGGGGTTCAATTCTGATACTGCCGTGCAAATTGAAGGCTTTTTTTTTCCAATGCACCATTGTTAGTGTAGGAGCAGTGACCATCTGTCTGCTTCTGAGCCCGATACGATGTAGGGTTGGCTGAACTGTTTTCGACACACGTCTGGTAGCTCCCTGGTTGATTTTCACAGGGAGCTGCTCCATTGTAGCGTGTCGTTCGGCCTACACTTAGCTTCGTAGCCGATGTTCACCTCTCACATCAATGGCACGTGGTGCTCCGCAGTTTCCACGTTGGTTATTCTCAACGGTGCCATTTCTCCACCCATGATGCACTTTCACCACAGCAGCACGCGGACAGATCACAAACTGCTCTGTTTGAGAAATACTGCCACCCTTGGCCCGAAAGCCAATAATCATCTCTTTTTGCAACTGATAATTCACCCCTTTTACCCATGGCAACAACGAGTGATGTGTTCAGACAGCTTATCACACACCTTATATACCCACCAAGCCAGCACACAACGCCTCACTTCCTTCATGGACTACACACTGCCGACGTCGAAAGTAGGAGGTGGTTATAATAATGTGACTCGACTGTGTGTTGTATCCTAAGATATTCTGCTACGCTTGACTAAGGCCTCATACACACGACCTTATTATGACTCGTACAGCCCCATAATAGCGCACCCATTTTAGTACATGGAACCTTTACTGTGCCTCCGTATGCCTCAGATTTCATCCAGAGGCAAATGGAGTTTTGTTTTTTTCGGTGAATGTTGTTACCTTCGATCCCACCCTCTGATGATGTGATTACTTCTGACCCTCCCCCAGTGTTCACAGCACAAGCTGTAAAGTGACAGCAAGTGTCACCCTATTGTGAGCGCTCAGTGGCCACTGTGAAAACTGCAAGACATTGAGAACTAAAGCAACTGCCACCATCATGGTTAAAACTTGATTTACACAAGGTCATTTTTATTTTAGAGCTTCATATATATACTACACAGAGACCTAAACTAAATGTATTTTTAAAACCAGGTTTGAGCGTTTTCTATGTGCTTGTGTGATGCACATATTTTAATACTTCTTGTTTATAAAAAAATAAAAAATTCCCATGGTATTAATTGATTTCTTACTGTCCTGGAAAAGATATCTTATAAGTGTATGTATCGTATTTTGATCCTTCCGAAAATGCTCTGACAGTTAAGATAAAGTGATAAAGTAATGGATGTTCGCCTCCATTTGCTGGAAAGAAGCGAATTGAGGAGCCCGGGCTGGCTGAGAATCTTCCTGGCAGTTACAATGAACCAGGATTGCCTTGTATGTGACAGATGCTGAAGAGAAGGTTGAGATTGTAACAAGCAATATCTCTGCAGTAATAAAGGAGACTGAGCTGTTATTATCATGCTACTCTTCTGTCATACGCTCGGTCTTTTCCAGCAAAAATTGGGCAATATTTTTCTTTTGTCACATAAAAGTATATCCGTAAAATACAGAAGATATCACTAGTCTTGACTTTAGAAGACGACCAATTAAAAATGAGACGTATTAAAGAGAATGGATCTTGGCTTATCATTGCTATTGATACAATGACCGTAACCAGTAGAAAACAAAGTGATCTGTATGGAATTGCGCTACACTTTCTATATACCTCTTCATAGATGCCTGCAAAGTTCTATCTAATATTCTCTATGTATCTGGAGTCCATAGTCCATTTTTTTTTATTTTTTTATTTAGTGCCTCATAGGTTTTATTCTTTTAGTTAGGGGGAAAAAAAAACATTTAGTAAATCCAAATCTCTTAATCTCCACCAAGTCGGTATGGAGACCAGTAAAGGGAACGGTTTGGTAGAAATCTAACACTGGAGGTCCTGGATCCTGAGTGTTTCCCCTCTATTAACCAGAGCAGATCACCCGATAGCAAAGAGCCTCAAAGACCTCTGGTGTCCATGTAGTGCTTTGCAAGTCACTGGGGAACCTGCCCAATAAAAAGCCGCTGTCCAAAGTCGACAACCAATTTTCCGTCAGGGAAGTGCTTGCTGCATTTAGTGTTAAACTAATCCATTCAGTTTATAATTTCTTATTGATATGAGCTTGGACATGGTAAACTTGGGCTCTACTTCTATGTGGCACACTCTAGAGAGCCATTCAGTCTATATAATGTCAATTTGTGGCTATAAACTCTTCAGCCTCATTCCAGTTGCTCAGTGGCTTTCACCTGACACATCTTCTGCATGGATTTACACTCATGACCATTCCAGGTACCATTGAGCAGTTCTCAAATAAGTGTAGGGCCCTTTTTCAAAAGTACTTAAAAAGTTTTCATTTTAACAACAATATCCTATGTTGTCAGCTATCTAAGGCAAGGGAGAGCCCTCAGTGACACTCTGCCTGACGTGAAAGGGGAACAAAGAAAAGGAGGGCGTGATGCAGCACAAATCCCAGTATATGGGATGGGGTCACGTCGTCCTATATCTGATTAAACCCCGGCCGATCAACTACAATATTACCACCAGTGTGCGGATAACCACACACGTCTCCAATAGTTTCCATAAAGTGGTATTTATTTGTCAAACGTCATATGCAAAACAAACTGTTTTTTAACTCACTTTGGAGCTCAGTGATATTATAATCTCCTGAATTCCCATGACAAACGTTATCATTTTGGTATGCCATAAATATCTGGTCCATGGTGGTGCCTCCCTTTTTCCTGCAGTGGTGGCTGTGCCTGTACGCTCACTCAGCTGTTTCTGCATCTCCCATAGACTTCAGTGAAGAGTTACCATGCAAGCACAGCCCCTTATTCTCACCCATTAAAAAATGGCACAAATGTTTGCCATACAAAACCCCCTTTTAAATAGTATTTTACTTAATTTGCTAATTCAATGAATAATTGCAGAGCAGACTAAAACTATTTTTGTTTTTTTAAAGGGAATCCTTTATGTTAAACATGCTGTCCAGTCTGCAATATGTATGTTAGAGCATAAGGAGCTGAGCAGACTGATTTTATAGCTTTGTGTGAGAAGATTCTGGGTAACCTGTCATGTACAGGCTTATGAGCTAAAGAGTCAAGTGGGCAGTCTTAACTATTAGATTGACAACCTTCCTAGCTGCCAATTGCTGATTGAGACCGCCCACTGGACTCTTTAGTCCACAGTGAGCAGGAATTTAAATTAATTCCAAGTTTCCTGAATTATTATTTTTTTTTTTTAATATATATATCAATCTGCTGAGCTCCTCCTGCTCTATAACATGCTGTCCACAGATGGACAGGATTTTTGATGTTGTAGCGTCTATGGTCGCGGACAGCCATTCCTACTCGCCCCTCGGCGGCCGGGACCATGGATCTGTGAGTGCTGGCCGTCATCTTCCTAGGAGACGCCAACACTCCCCTCCGCTCTGCACTGTCTCTTAGGGTGTGTGTGCACGCTCATGCCCGGCCTTAAAGCGCCAGCGCGCACATGAATTATATTTTAAATTAGCCCCAATCACCCTGAACTTTTTAAGGGGCCCTGCCCCATCACCCCCTGCCTGAGCGTTCGTAATTTCCATGTTTAGTCTTTGCAAACGGTCCCTCAGTGTTATCCTGTTCCCGTGCCGTGCTACCTGTATCCCATGACGTGCTTTGTTCCTGAGCATGTCCAGTGTTGGAGTTGTGTCCTACTGCCGTCCGCTGTTTCTGGCGCAACTTGCCGCACCTGCTGTCATCCGCCACGTCTGGTGCAACCTGCCACATCCAGCCCGATCTGTGCTAAAACCTGTGTCACCGTCTGGACTATTCAGGTACCCTTGTGCTGGACTTTGTATTGATTGGGTGCTCTGTTTGGCCAGCTGCCACCGCGGTACGGCCTAGTGAGTCCACATACCCACAGACCGTGACAAGTCCCCTTTAAGAATTAGCCTTTTTTGCAACCATACATAGTGGGATTTAAGACCACGGCCGGTCGATTTACAAGTGTCCCATGTGTACAGATATCTTCTCTCACTGTACGGTATATTTTCTTCCCTCACATATGTTGACTTTTCTGACATAGTTTGCTGATAGGAAAATGTCAGTCCATCATTTTCCATTTTCTTCATTTCTCTCCGATTTGTCTCTTTGCCAGTGAAATAACTCTAATCTGAGAAACTTGACTGACTTAACAGGGCGTAAAATAATTCTTTCTCAAATGGTCTTCAGTTGTGTCAGGTCATTTTACTTGCCAGTAGCCATTTCCTTCCTTGTGATCTTCTAGATGTAATTTCTGGTATTTGTGTTTATTTTACTTCTTATTTGCTTCATTGTGGTGTTGAAATACTGTAATAAGAACAATGAAGCCTTGTCGGCTCTTGTTTAGTGGATTCAGACATTTTGCGCACACTTCATGCTGACCTTGTGAGAGAAGAAGAACGTTGCTGCTCAGGTTGGCAGCTTTCATTTGGGCTCTAGAGCTGGATAGTTGTTTGTTAAATGTCATCAGTTGGGGAAGAACCTGAATGAACACTTCCTACGCTTCTAGCGATGTTTCCATTGAATATTTACAGAAAATGTAACATTTTTTTGTTTTTGTTTTTTCCTTTTTTTTTGTTTTTGTTTTATAATCTAGGAAAGAGATATAAAATTGGACAATCCAACTCCTCTTAAAATCTGCAAATTCAAGTGTGACTGCAGTATTCCCCTCACCATGTCAAACCCATAAGGCCAGGTTCCCACTGGTCGGATATGCTGCGTAAAACTAGGCGGTGTATTCGACCTAGGAACCGCAGCAAATTCCGTCTGGAAAAACTGCATCACATTGTGGTGCAGTTTTTGGGCGTTCTTACCGCTGCAGAAAGCATCGCTTGGAAAAAAAAAAAGAGACTTACCGTGGGCTGTAGTCATGGCAACATGTCCCTCCATTGTCCGTGCAGCCCGGCCTCCTGGGAAGACACCGCAGCCCATATAACCGCTGCAGCCTGTGATTGGCTGCAGCAATTACATTGGACGAAACAGAAAAAGCGTCGCTATGACAATGCCCAAGTGGTAAGTATACGTTTTTTGTTTTTTTAAATTAATTTTAAACCAAAAAAAACCTGTTTTTTCTGAGTTGTGACTTTGGTTGCGGGTCTTACATCCCCATTGAATTCCATGGGGGAAAAGCAACGAGAACGCAGTATAAATTGACATGCTGCAGATTTAGATTCCGCACCGCAGGTCAATTTATGTACATTTTCACTGCAGGTTTTTCTGCAGCCTGTGTGCGTGAGATTAAATCTCTCTTTTTGCTGCTACTGTAAATGCTGCAGGTTTTTCACACAAAATTCTTTTGGGAAAACTCCACGGCGTTTACACTGGGGGAAGACTGCCTGTGTCCAGGAAGCAGAGCTGTGAGGAGTGGTTCCTCACTCAGATTTTAGCTGTGCCTGTGACATGGAGAGGACACTGTCACCGCTTCTTTCCCTAAATGAAAATTGCTCCACAAGGTAAAAAAACAAACACTCATTTTTGACGATTCAACCCTGTAGAGAGCCGCTATTTTATTAGTCCAGGAAAGAAAACGACTGGAGACAAGTGTTTCCTCGATGTTAAAAAGCAGACGATGGTACAGGTAAAGCAGTTTGAGGATCTCGCAAAACAAATCCTCATTTCTTAACTTTCTATATCTGTGTCAGTGTGACATGGAGAAGGGGGTTTATTATTCAGATGCTCACATTAGTACTGGGGTTAGGTACTACATCAGGGGTCCGCAACCAACGCCACTTCGGCTGTTAAGCTACTGTACAACTCCCAGCATGTCCTGACAGGCGCAGACTGTCAGGGCATGCTCAGAGTTTTAGTTTCAGAACAGCCAGAGTTCTGCTGGTTGGAGACCCCTGTACTAGATCTAAGCATCCTCACACGTACTCTTAAAGGGGTCGTCCTACTTTAATTAGCTATGACTTATCGCAAGGATGACATACCGTGTTGATCGGTGTGGATCCAATTATCCATAGAAGCAAGGGGCTGCAGATGTAGTAAAACCCTGCCTTCTCTTTTTTGTTTTTTTTGTATAGTGCCATTACTACCCACCCCTGTGTTGCAGTTCTCTGTTTCTCTGCACAGTGCTTTTTTTTAACCCCCTCTTGCTGTACAATTATGACATGGTGATGGGGCAGGCTCAGAATCTGATCCTGAGAGTGTAACTACTTCGATGCGCCGGTCAATATCAACGCTGTCGCGGGGTGCCGATTGTTGCCATGTCAACCAGAGGACTAACAATGGCCTTGTAGTAGTAGTAGTAGTAGTTTGTACGGTTGAAAAAAGACACATGTCCATCAAGTTCAACCAAGGGATGGGAAAGCCTTCAGGTCTGATATCTACGGAAGCCAGTGTAAACCTGACAGATAAATTACATTGCCCTACAGCAATTGGACCTTCAAGTCTCTCTTACTAGGTGTAAAAAAAAATAGAAAAAATAGACATGTCAAGTTCAAAAACTAAAAATCGTCGGTTTCCCCATAATTTTATTGTGGGGAAAAATAAATCTTGCATAATTTGTTTTACCGCAATCCTAAAGACCTAAACTATAAATCTATCACATCATATATGCTGCACAGTGAACGCCATAAAGAAATATGAAAAACAAATCCCAAACTGCTAGATTTTTTTTTTTTTATTTCCGTGTGTCTGATCCACAAAACTCAGAGCAGGTCCTGTTCCTGTCAGTTTTTGCGGAATAGTCTCACCCATTCTATTCAATTGTCTGTTAAAAAAAAAACGGACCGTGTTTTGTGGACCTATGGAAATGTGGTAAGTATAGTCTTAAAGCTTGTTACAGAAAGCCAACGACAGAAGCATTTTAGAAAGAGCAATAATAGACATGCTACCTTGAACCTAATATCCAACAGGACAATACAGGGGAGACGAGACCATAAGGAAAGGTGGAAGGAGTAAAGGGCAAATACACTGTTTGTTAATCCCTAGGGTACAGTAGTACATATCCTATCAATATATTCATCCCATGGTCCCAGATCAAGTAGAAACAAACGCAAGATCTTTACTGAGGCTGTAAGGTATTCCACCATAGCGGGTTTTTTTATGACCTAGCCTCCCAAAAAATGGAATATACAGTGGTCAAAAAGTAGCATGTACCCCAAAATGGTACCAATAAGAACTAAAGCCTGTCCCACAAAAAACAAGCTCTCACACCAATTAGATGACACAAAAATAAAAACCGCATGGCTCTCAGAATATGGCGACACAGAATACAAAATGCTCACTGTACCCCTATATGAGTTCTTCAAGGGGTGTAGTTTCCCAAATGGAGTCTCTTCTTCCACTGTACTGTTATGTCAGAGGATCCGCAAATGTGACCTGGCGCCCAGAAACCAATCCAGCAAAATGCGCTCCAAAAACCAAATGATGCTCCTTCCCTTCTGAGCCCTGCCCTGTGCCCAAACAGCAGTTTAGCACCACATATGGGATATTCCCGTACTCTGTAGAAATTGCTTTACAAATATTGGGGTGCTTTTCTTCTTTATTCCTTGTGGAAATGCAATTTATTAATTTTTTTTTAGCAAAAACCTGTCTTATTGGAGAAAATACATTTATTTTTATTATTTGCACGGCCCAATTCAAATAAAATCTATAGAACACCTGTAGTGTCAAAATGCTCACTACACCGCAGGATGAATTCTTTGGGGGGGGTGTAGTTTCCAAATGTTTTTTTGGGGGGGCTGTTTCTTATGTTTTAGCACCTCAAGGCCTCTGCAAACCTATAATGGTGCCTAAAAAATATCCTTCTGAAAAAGGTGCCAAAATCCACAAGGTGCTCTCATTTTTAAGGCCTGCATTTCAGTCCAGTAACACAGGACCACATAGGGCATATTTCTAAAAACGGCAGAATTGGGGTAATAAATATTGAGTTGTGTTTCTTTAACACTTGCTGTGTTACAGAAACAAAGGATTATAATTGAGTCTCTACAAAAAAAATGTTTACATTTCACCTAAACTTTGCTTTAATTCCTGTGGAACACCGAAAGGGTTAAGGAACTTTCTAAATGCTGTTTTGAGTACTTTAAGGGGTACTGTTTTTAAAACCGGGTGATATTATGGGGTTTTCAAACATATAGGCCCCTCAAAGCCACTTCAGAACTGAATTGATCCCTGAAAAAAAGGTTTTGGAAATTTTCTTGAAAAAGTTTTAAACTTCTAAGCCCCCTTATATTCTAAAAAAATAAAAAAAAGATGTTCAAAGAAAAAATGTCCTCAAAAAGTAGACATATGGGAAATGTTAATTACTATTTTGTGCTGTATTGTGATCTGTCTTACAAGCAGAGAAAATCAAATTTTTCCACATTTTTTATACATTTCAGTGTTTTTCACAAACCATGAAATTATCAACCAAAATTGGGAGAGCGAGATGTATTCAATCACTATAAATAATGTTCTTGATGTCCTTGCTTTTAAACAGACTGTCTAAAGAAAAGTTAATGTATGAAAAAGAAGCCAAGCAACAAGAGGAGAAGGTAGAACGCCTGAAAAGAGAAGCAGGGGATGAATACGTCATTAAAAAACAGGCAAGTATTAAGTGTTCTTTTTATTTAAATGTAGTCTGTCTGGTCCTTTATGGCAACTAAACCAATAACCGTGCCGGGTAGGGGACTTGCAGAAACACTCTAGTCACTAATGAAAAATGAGCCAGGACATGGTGTTTATATGTGTTCCTTACTTTTACGTTATACAGTATTTGTTCTTTCTGTTATTTGCCATTACATCAGTTTTTCTACATAGCTGCATTAAGTGGCTGCTATCTCCATGACTCATATATATATTTTTTCAGGCCAGTAATTGAGTCCTCATGTTAAAGAGGCTCTATCACCACATTATAAGTGCCCCATCTCCTACATAATCTGATCGGCTCTGTAATGTAGATAACAGTGTTTTTTTTTATTTTGAAAAACAATCATTTTTGAGCAAGCTATGAACAATTTTAGATTTATGCTAATTAGTTTCTTAATGGACAACTGGGCATGTTTTTACTTTTTTACCAACTGGGCGCTGTAAAGAGAAGTGTATGACGCTGACTAATCAGCGTCATACACTTCTCTCCATTCATTTTTAGCAATACTCACAACACAACGTGATCTCGCGAGATCACGCGGTGCAGTCACATACTCCCACATTAACTTTACCGAAGTGCCTTGAGAGTGAATAGACATCACCTCCAGCCAGGACGCGATGTCTATTCACACTTCCGACACTTCTGTAAAGTTTCTGTGAATGACGGAACAAGTGATCTCGCGAGATCACGTTGTGCTGTGTGAGTAAGTCCCCAAGAAACTTTACGGAAGTGTCGGGAGCGTGAATAGACATCGCGTCCCGGCTGAAAGCGATGTCCATTCACTCTCAAGACACTTTGGTAAAGTTAATGTGGGAGTATCTGACTGCACAGCGTGATCTCGCGAGATCACGTTGTGTTGCGAGTACTGTTAAAAATTAATGGAGAGAAGTGTATGACGATTGGTCAGCGTCATACACTTCCCTTTACAACGCCCAGTTGGTAAAAAAGTAAAAACACGCCCAGTTGTCTATTAAGAAACGAATTAGCATAAATCTAAAATTGTGCATAACTTGCTTAAAAAAATGATCGTTTTTCAAAATAAAAAAGCACCCATCACATTATGTAGGACATAGGGCACTTATAATATGGTGAGAGAGCCTCTTTAATTACCTCTCCTTACATAGATGTGGGTGGGTGGGTGCACACAACTAAGCCCCTCCAAGTCAGAGAAAATGTAAAGCAGTCACTTATAAGCAATGCATCATGAAGCCTGAGTGACCGAAAACATGAGGAATTTATGCATTTTCCTAACCATAAGCCCAATCATCACTGGTGTCATATTAGTGTCCTGCAGGAGGGTAGTCATTGTTGTAACATGATGTGATTCTATTTGGGTATGTTTCCTATACGGTCTCCCAAGTACCTCAGGACAGCACTGCTTTATTGTTATGGCCGCACAGGCTTCAGCTGCTGCCTAGTAGGGGAAACCAGGGAATCTCTGTAACTGCACCATTTAGGTAATATAAACTATGGGGGCTTGTAGACCTCCGTGACTTACAAAAAGGTGAATATTTAGTTCTTGAGTTACCCTTTAAACTTATGTTTAACCCGTTAGTGACCGCCAATACGCCTTTTAACGGCGGCCAATAACGGGCTTTATTCTGATGCATATGTCTTTTTACGGCGCTGCATCAGGATAAAGTAAACAGAGCAGGGAGCGTCAAATCTCCCTGCTCTCAGCTGCTAGAGGCAGCTGAGGGCTGGGAGCGTCCCTGCTCTGCCGGGTGAGATCGATATTAGTATCGATCTCACCCGTTTAACCCTTCAGATGCGGTGCGCAATAGCGTGCACCGCATCTGAGTGGTTATGGAGAGAGGGAGGGAGCTCCCTCTCCCACCGATACGATCGCCGAGTGTCTGCGTCTCCAATGGCAGCCGGGGGCCTAATAAAGGCCCCCAGGTCTGCCTGGAACGAATGCCTGCTAGATCATGCCGGAGGCATGACCTAGCAGATGCCTGTCCGTTTTAAACGGACAGGCAGTAATACACTGCAATACAAAAGTATTGCAGTGTATTACAATAGCGATCGGAGAATCGCATATTAAAGTCCCCTAGTGGGACTAGTAAAAAAGTAAATAAAAAGTTTATTAAATTTAATTAAAAAAAAAATATGAAAAACCCAGCTTTTCCCCTTACAAAATGCTTTACTATTAAAAAAACAAAATAAAGTAAAAAAGTTACGAATATTTGGTATCGCCGCGTCCGTAACGACCCTGACTATAAATGTATTACATTATTTAACCCGCACGGTGAACGCCGTAGAAAATGTAATAAACTATGGAAAAATTGCTGTTTTCTGTGAATCCTGACTTTAAAAAAAATGTGATAAAAAGTGATCAAAAAGTCGCATCTACTCTCAAATGGTACCAATAAAAACTACAAGTCTTCCTGCAAAAAAAAAGCCCTCATACAGCTGTATCGGCGAAAAAATTAAAACGTTACGGCTCTTCAAATATGGAGACACAAAAACAAATAATTTTGAAAAAAAAAAAAGCGTTTTTACTGTGTAAAAGTAGTAAAACATACAAAAACTATACAAATTTGGTATCGTTGCAATCGTAACAACCCACTGAATAAAGTTCTTGTGTTATTTATATCACACGGTAAACGCCGTTGATTTAAGACACGAAAAAGAGTGGCGAAATTTCAGGTTTTTTTCTATTCTCTCTCCCCCCCCCCCCCCCCCCCCCCAAAAAGTTAATAAAAGTTAATCAATAAATGTCCCCCAAAATGGTGCTATTAACAAGTACAACTTGTCCCGCAAAAAACAAGACCTTATACAGCTATGTCGACGCAAAAATAAAAAGGTTATAACTCTTGGAATGTGACGATGGAAAAACGTAAAAAATTGCTTCGTCATTAAGGTCTAAAATAGGCTGGTCGTTTAAGGGGTTAAACATACCTTTGTGGCTACAAATAGACAGCATTTCAGAGAAAAATTACTTTGCATGTGCAAATTATGTCTCCGGTCCCCCCGAGGGTGGTTCCAATCCTGGCAGGTGCTCTGGCTCTCGTGAGCAAACCCTGCACAATACCACCTCCTTGATTTATTGCTTCACCAGTTGGCAGGTGACTGGTAGATGGCATTTGCCGGGCTTGGGACCGCCATCGGGGAACTTGTGACCTAATCTGCATAAGTAAACAAAATTATTTTTCTCTGAAATGCTCAGTCTATCTGACTCCGCAAAGACATGTCGACCCCTCCCGGCACTGTAATTGATTTAGTTGCCATAAAAGACCTAACAGACCCCCTTTAACTCTAATTTATCTATTTCCTATTACTTTCCAAATCCAGTCTTTAGAATATTTAGAGGCTCTTTCACCAGGCAATCCCCATGATGTTCGTGTATTCAGAAATGAATCCGCCAGGAGAATCGGCCATGACGACTCTGGTGCTGTAATTTGCATATTACATGCTATGATTTGTTGCCCCATGATCAGAGGTTTAGGAGGTGCTGTTCACTGGGTTGCAGAAACATTCACAATATTCTGTTTGTTAAAGGCTATGTCAACTTTTGAAGACCTTTATTAAAAATAAAGTGTATTTTAGTGTTTAGTGCAACTTTGTAATTGTTTTTTATAAAAAATAAATTAAACTTTTTCAGATACAGCTTCTATGTTCATAACTTAGATGTGATCGATAACCGCTGGATCTTGTGTGTCAGAGATGTGCATGACCCGCTGTCACCGAAGCCGTCAGTTCTGCTGACCTGACAAATTTGGGTTTTAGCGCAAGATACAGCTCCTATGTATCTAGGATACATAGCTGTACGTGAAAAAGTTAAAAAAAAATATTAATAAAAACACATTACAAAAATTGCACTAAAAACTAAAATATATTACTTTATAAAAAAAAAATCTTAACGTTTACATAGCTATTACTGGAAATCTGACGGAGACAAATGTTTTTAAATTACAGTCCGTGCACACAGCATTGACATATGTACAGTCCATATTGTACACCCATAGGCACCATGGGTGTCTGTTACACTAATGACCCCTATTATAAACCGTAGTCTTTGTGGAAACCTAGCAGTAAGGCTGCGTTCACATCTGCGTTGTGGCTTCCATTCTAGCTACTCCGTCAGAGGACCACAAGAACGGAAGTTAACGTTTCCATAAAAAAACAAAAACATTGATTTCAATGGGTTTTATTTTTGCGTCAGTTAGGCTCCTTTCCGTCAGGTTTTCGTTTTTTTTGACAGAAGAAATTCCATAGTCTGCTGCGCTATTGACTGAAACCTGACTGCAAGGAGCTTTCCGTTTTTTTTTAACATTGAAGTCAATGGATGACTGATGCAAACTGGTATGCCATCCGTTTGTATCCGTTACGGCCTCTTCACATCAGCGTTGGCTTTCCGTTCCGGGTTTCCGTCGGGTGAACCCCGCAACGGAAAGTCAAACTGAAACCGCAGCTTCTTTTTCAGTCACCATTGATATCAATGGTGACGGAAACATTGCTAATGGTTTCCGTTTTTCCAATGGAATCAATAGCCCAGTCGACTGTATGTCCAGGATGACCAAGAGATTAGGATCCTGAACAGAACACTAACTCTATTAACTCAGAATTCCCAAATAGGGTGTATAAAAATGGGTTTTCCAAACCTGACAACACCTTGAAGCAGAATCGTTCATAAATAAGCTCCATAAGCACCACAGCATCGTTTTCTTAATGGAGGGTTAAAAACTACAAAAATAAATGGAAGACCTCTTAGTACATAGTATATTTTGGTCTGTCTGTTGCTGAATATAGTATATCCATCCCAGTTCATTGCACTTAAAGGCGGCTTGTCTTCTTGTTCGCAGGGAGACGGTAAACTTCTAGTATTTCTTATCCTTAACCTAAGGATTTTCACAAAACAACATTTAAGAGTATGTAGGCAGGAAAAATGTTCACGTTCAGTAGGGTTCCAGTTTAGTAATTTTACTCCCGACCACATGGGGAGAGTATCATCTCTGCTAAAATGAAATGCAGTGATAAGTAATAACTTTTTATGCATGATAAGCAGCAAAATATAAACCTGCTGTTTTCTGCTTTTCGTTTTCTTTACCTTTCTATTTCTTTTAACACCTCCTGCCGGGGCCTCTCCGCATGATCAATATTCTCAATGACCGTTTTTTCATGCAGTAATTATCTCTGTGATATTATCTCAGCATAGTATTTCTTTATTAACCAAAAGATGCAGGTGATTTTTATGCAACCAGCTGATCCCATTCTGGGTGAAGGGGGAAAAAACAGCAGAAAGATTTTATTTTAAGTAAACTTTCCGAGCTCCGGCTGTGAATTCAGCCACTGATGGGCAAGCACATATACAGCTCTCAATCCGCTATCCTTGGTGAGAATAACTCTTGCTCTTTAAAGTGTGAATAAATATATTATATTATATAATCATTTTTCATTAAAGGCTTATTTTCATCTCCTAGAGTGATGGGCTATGCTATCACTATGATTGGTAGAGGTTCGACTTTTTGTGACCCCTACTGATCCTGAGAATGAAGGGGCCACAGCGCTAATTTAGTGCTGCATCCCCTTTTAAATTTTCCCTACAAAGCGGGCTCCCAACGACCCAGAGGTGCAGGGATATCTTGAATGCTGGCCTGTGCAAGATAATTGCGTGGTAGCAATTTGCCACACAAGGCAGCAACTTATTTCAATTTTTTTAATTTGAATAATGTTATAGAGTTGCTTGGATTGTGTCGTGACACAATTGTAGCTTTTTGTCATTTAAGTCTTTGTAAGGCCTGCAGATGTTATATGGTAACGCATTGACTGTCTGCAGCTCTACACAGTGTTCCAAATTATTATGCACATTGGATTTAAGTGTCATAAACATTTAATTATTAGTTTCAATTAAACTCATGGATGGTATTGTGTCTTAGGGCTCTTTGGATCATTGTAATCAATCTCAGACACCTGTGATTAGTTTGCCAGGTGTGCCCAATCAAAGGAAAACTACTTAAGGACGTTCCACATTATTAAGCAGGTGTAATGACTGGGTAGGGAGACAGACAGGTGAGCCCTAATCTACCCGCCACTCAGTCCCTGCCTACTTGCAACGACCCGTCCTAGGCGGGGTACAACTGGGCGACGGTCCCTACGCTCAGTAAGTGCACAACAGACAAGGGTACACAGAAGCTAGGGAAACTGGGCAGCTGCCCACGGAGACACTGTGAGCAACGAGAGTAGTGAACGAGCTGAGTCAAACCAGGAGTGCACGAGGTACAAAACGCTGAGCAGGAGAGTGGTCAGTAAGCCAAGGTCAATAACAAGCAGAGGATCAGTAGTTCAAGCAGCAGCAGCAGAGCCAGGAAACCAGCAGAGCAGAATCGCAGGCAAAGGAGGAACAGGAAAGGCAGGTATAAATAGACAGTGGGCGGAAGCTAGCTCCGTCTGGCCAGGCTGTGATAGGCTCTCCCACTCCTAAGTCTGCCATCCTGAGTGGTGGAAGATGGAGTCAGTCTCACAGACATAGGAGCAGGTGCAGACTGATTACCCACAGGCGTCGACACAGAAGCGGTGTCTGGCAGATCCTTTACAGCAGGCTACAGGTTTCAAGCAATATGGGAAAGAAAAAGGATCTATCTGCTGCCGAAAAGCTTGAAATAGTGCAATACCTTGGACAAGGTATGAAAATATTGGATATTTCAAGAAAACGTAGGCGTGATCATCGTACTGTGAAAAGATTTGTGGCTGATTCAGAGCACAGACGGGTTCGTTCAGATAAAGGCATAATGAGGAAGGTTTCTGCCAGACAAATTAATAGGATTAGGAGAGCAGCTGCTAAAATGCCATTGCAAAGCAGCAAACAGGTATTTGAAGCCGCTGGTGCTTCTGGAATCCCGCGAACCTCAAGGTGTAGGATCCTCCAGAGGTTTTTTCAAGTGTGCATAAAGCTATTATTCGGCCACCCCTAAACAATGCTCACAAGCAAAAATGGTTGCAGTGGGCTCAGAAATACATGAAGACTAATTTTCAAACCGTGTTGTTTACTGATGAGTGCCGTGCAACCCTGGATGGTCCAGATGGATGGAGTAGTGGATGGTTGGTGAATGGCCACCATGTCCCAACAAGGCTGCGACGTCAGCAAGGAGGTGGCGGAGTCGTGTTTTGGGCTGGAATCATGGGGAGAGAGCTGGTAGGCCCCTTTAGGGTCCCTGACGGTGTGAAAATGACCTCTGCAAAGTACGTAGAGATTATGACTGACCACTTTCTTCCGTGGTACAAAAAGAAGAACCGTGCCTTCCGTAGCAAAATTATCTTAATGCATAACAATGCACCATCTCATGCTGCAAAGAATACCTCTGTGTCATTGGCTGCTATGGGCATAAAAGGAGAGAAACTCATGGTGTGGCCCCCATGTTCCCCTGACCTCAACCCTATTGAGAACCTTTGGAGCATCCTCAAGCAAAATATCTATGAGGGTGGGAGGCAGTTCACATCAAAACAGAAGCTCTGGGAGGCTATTCTGACATCCTGCAAAGATATTCAAGCAGAAACTGTCCAAATACTCACAAATTCAATGGATGCAAGAATTGTGAAGGTGATATCAAAGAAAGGGTCCTATGTTAACATGTAACTTGGCCTGCTAAGTTTTTTTTTGATTGAGAGAGCTTTTGATTTCTGTAAATATGACCTCCTGATGCTGCAAATTCAACAAATTACCATTTTAGTTCTCTTTACAACCTTTAAAATGTTTTGATCTCTGTTGTGCATAATAATTTGAAACCGAGCATTTTGAGTTTTTTTACTTCCAAAAAAAAAAATCTGTTATCATTAGGAGATTTGTTCAATAAAATTTGCATTATACTCCAACGGTTGATGGCTTGAAGATTATACTGACTGTCATTTGCATCGACTAATTAGGAAAATCAGCGAAAAATAACATTTGCATAATAATTTGGAATGCGGTGTATACTACGGAGTTGCAGGTACTCTCTGTGCTGTTATATGGTGCAGTGTACAGGGCCAAGTTACCGAGAAATTCTCCCCTAAACAATGCTACCATTTTGGGGTACTTGTGACTTTTTTGATCACTTCTTATAAAAAAAATTTTTAAATCCAGGTGACCAAAAAAATAAATTGTCATTGTTTTTTATTTACATTTTTTTTATGGTGTCCACCGTGCAGTAAAAATATCGTATTATTATAGTTCAGGCCGTTCTGAACGCAGCGATACCTATTATGTATAGCTTTTTTTTCCTTTATAAAGGACTTGATCAGGGAAACAGGGCGATTTCTTATTTTTATTACTTAAAGGGAATGTGTCGCTTTAGTTAAACAGTTAGTGTATAAGTGATTAAACATTGTTTTAATTTTTTCACGAGTCAGGAAATATTATAAATTAGATTCTAATTTATAAAATTTCCCTGTGCTGGTCACTAGAGGGAGCAATTCCAAAAATTGCAGCATTGGCATGTGGTAAAGCAAACACATTGCTTTATGCTGCAAAATTTGAGAAGACCCACTCGCTCCAGCGTCCTCAAACAATCCCCCCTCCTTTATCCTGGCTAGTGCCAGGAGAAAGGAGGGGATTGAATGTACAAACCTCCTACACTGTGTGCCGCCATTTTTTGAGCGAATACACAGTACTACACTATACAGGCTTGCATACAGTGGTAATCACACAGTAACACATGAACAAACACAGACACACACACACATACATAACTTACCTGCTCCTGCCGCCGCCGCTCCCTCCGGTCCGTCTGCTCCCTCCGCTCCTAGTGCTTGCTTCAGAACACATGTCCGGAAGCCGCGACCGGAAGTAGTAATCTTACTGTCCGGCCGCGGCTTCCGGTCCACAAGAAAATGGCGCCGTATGTCGCTCGGCCGAAGACCTTCCATTTGGACTGTGTTGGAGCGGCGCATGCGCCGTTCCCACACAGACAGCGTACACCATAGTGAATGTGAACGGCTCCCGTTCGCATTCTCTATGGGGATGTATGTGCCGTATTCCATCTCTGTATGTGTCGTTAATCGACACATACAGAAATGGAAAAAAAAAATGGCAGCCCCACAGAGAAGAAAAAGTTAGAAAATAAAAAAAAAAGTAAAACACACACAAATTTTGGTTTAATAAAACACTAAAAGCAAATTGATAGAAACATTTTTTTTTTCGCGACACCCTTCCTTTAAAACTTTTATTTATTTTTCTTTTCATTTTTTTGTAATTTTTTTTTTATACTTGGGGACTCGAAGACTTGATCTTCTGATCCCCTGTACAATACATTGCACTACTTATGTAGTGCAGTGTATTGCAACTGTCATTTTTCAACTGACTGTCTATTAGGTCCTGCCTTGGGCAGGACTTAATAGGCTTCCGTACATGGCCCACCAGGAAGCCAGTGCTAGGCTTCCTGGTTGCCATAGCAACCATCGACACCCCGCAATTGCTCGTGGGAGCCCCCTCCCTCTGTCAACCACTTAAATGCGGCGGTTGCTATTGACCGCCGCAATGAAGGGGTTAAACGGCGGTGATCAGAGGTAACTGTGATCGACGCTGTTGCAACGGGATGTCAGCTGAATATTACAGCTGACACCAGCTGAAGATTAAGTGAGCATCTGATGGAACATAACACTTTTTTTTTTTTTACTTTTTTTTCTCTATTGGATTTACAGAAATCTGAAACATCTCTCAGGCATATAGAAAATTGCCCCCTATGGCTCTGTACAACTCTGAGTGAGTGGTACATAAGCTCTTACATTACACAGTCGTTATAGGATTTTTCGGTTGGGACTGACCTAATTAATTCGGTTTTTTTTATTAGTTTTTATTTAAATGCATGCCCTCTTTTTCCAAGTATCAAGTAAGTTAAAATATCCTTCTAGCACTTACATTTCACTATCTGGCTATTGAAAACTTTTTGTCCATTCCTTCTTTACCATTAGTAGATCTGCATAGAAGGATCAAGTTCAGCTTTGATGTTTGTGTGTTGATCCAGAAAAAGGCAAACACTGTCTAGAATGTAAACCTCTATAAGGAAGTAAAATCTCTGATTACAATAAAGAATTGAAGAATAAGTGTTCCAATTGGTCCTATCATCCATACAGTCTTGAGATTATAATCTATTATTCAAAGTTTAATTTGGTAAAAATGTCTGTTTATTTTTCCTTTACAGATTGAAGTGTTACAGGAATCTCTCATGATGGTCCCAGATTGCCACCGCAGGCTAGAAGCAGCACATACGGATCTCGCACAGGTCTTAGTAAGTACATATGTCTGTCAATTCTTCAAAGACTATACACGTGTCCTTGTTTTAAAGTTTATCATATTATCTACATACAGGCACAGGTTATGTTGTACTTCTGCTTACAATATGTTTTAGCTCAGATGCTTGAATCTTCTACATAGTCACTAAAGGCCCTTTTACACAAGCCAACAATCGAGCAAACTGTCATTCATATGAACGCTCGTTTCCGATCATTGCTTTATATAAACAGGACAATAATCAGCTGATGACAACGCTCGTTCATCGCATCTTTTATGCAGCTAGAAAAATGAGCGCTAGTCGGCAGCACACCTGCCTGTGTTGCCGACATGAAGGAAATGCATGTGGCCGAGAGATCATAGTAACGAGCGCTTGTCCCCATACTCGAAGATGCGAGGACAAGCTGTAGTTTCTATTGGTACCATTTTGGGGTGTATGGGACTTTTTGATCACTCTTTGTTAGATATTTTTTTTTTTTTTTGTGGGAGAGGCCATAACCAAAAACCAGCATTTCTGGCGCTTAAGATCTTTTTTTTTTTTTTTTTTCTACGCCGTTCACATTGTGGGTTAAATAATGTTATATTGTAATAGTTCAGGCTTTTTTTTTTTTTTACAGATGTGGCGATAGCAATTATTTTTGGTTTTTATTTTTTATGATGCTTTAGGGGGAAAATTGGAAAAGGTTTTTGTTTTTTAACTTTTAATACTTTGTACTTGAGTAAAATAAAGGGTTTTTTTGGGGGGTTTTTTTTTCACTTTTTTTTTTAATTTATTACTAGTCCCCCTAGATGACTTGAACCAGCTATTATTGGATGGCTTGCACTATATACTGCAATACTAACGCAGTTTTATTATCGTGCTTCTGACAGGCTGGAGCCAGGGCTTAATTGGAGAGAGACCTGGGCCTTCATTAGGCCACCCAGGCTGCCTTGCCCACCATCGGCACCCAGCGATCGCATTGTGCGGGGCTGTCAGAGGGGTCGCTCCCCTCTTTCTAACGCCTTAGATGTCGTGGTCGCTATTGACCACTGCATCTAAGGGGTTAAACGAGCGGGATCCCGCTCATTACACTGAAGTTTTGGCTGTAACCTACTTCTGACACCCGCATTGTATGGAGCGGGCTCAGCCCATAAACCTGCTCAATACTTCCCCCTACCCGGCTATGACGTAACTATACATAATACGTTGGGAAGGGATTAAGATTATACAGATTTTGTAAGAATTTAATGTTTTGAATACTAAAGGGAACATCTTTTTCCAGATTATTTTGTTATCTTTTGAATGAAAGAAAATGAAAGTAGTGACTTTGGTGTCCGTCTTCTTTTTACTTTCAGTGGTCTCAATGAACCAGCTACATTATGTACCAGTGGTTGTCCTTGTGCTGGTTTTAGGGTATGTGCACACGTAGTGACCAAAAACGTCTGAAAATACAGAGCTGCTTTCAAGGGAAAACAGCCCCTGATTTTCAGACGTTTTTTGAGCAACTCGCATTTTTTGCGGCGTTTTTTACGTCCGTTTTTGGAGCTGTTTTCATTGGAGTCTATGAGAAAACAGCTCCAAAAACGTCCAAAGAAGTGTCCTGTACTTCTTTTTACGAGGCGTAATTTTACGCGTCGTAATTGCCGTACGACGCGTAAAATTACGCGTCGTGGGAACAATACAGCATTATACTCATAGAAAGTAATGGGCAGATGTTTGACAACGTATTTGAGATGTATTTTCAGACGTAAAATGAGGCAAAAAACGCCTCGTATACGTCTGAAAATAGGTCGTGTGAACCCAGCCTTAGCTGAGACTTTGACACAAAAGATACAGCCCTTGCTAGGCCATGATACGCCCATTAGAATAAAGTCCTTGTTTAGCATTTTATAAATCTGATCTAGTCTTAAGCAAAATACATTCAAAGTTTGGAAAAGTGTTTTTTTTTTTTTCCCTTTTAAATGTTCACACAGTTTTTTTTACATGGAAACCGTGCCAAAAAACTCGTCAAACGGCCTGAAAATGCCTCCCATTGATTTCAGTGGGAGGCGGAGGTGTCTTTTTCCCGCGAGCGGTAAAACACTCGCGGGAAAAATAAGCGACATGCCCTATCTTCGGGCGTTTTATGCCTCTGACCTCCCATTGACATCGATGGGAGGCAGAGAAAGCGTATCTCGCAGCGTTTTATGGCCGCGGGCGAAAATTGGCGTGCAGGGTGAGGAAAATCTGCCTCAAACTTCCAAACGGAATTTTGAGGCAGAAATTCCGCCTGCAAAAAACTCAGTGTGAACATAGCCTAAAGGATCGGCAGGTTCCTTTGACTATCCCATCCTGTACTTGTCTATACACTTCTTACAAGGAGTCACAATACTGTACACTTCTTTAAATAGCGTTTAACATTTGTGTTTTATTCAGATATATTCTGACTTTTATATGGCAGTCAATGTTAATCTTCTTTGTATGCAGGGCTGGAAAACTTTTTTTTTTTTTTCCTGCAAATAGATGGCTTATACACCAAGAAATTTGTGCCTGGTGTGTAACTTTTTGGGTTGTTTACGATTGATGTCTACGGAAGTTCTTTTGGAGTGTTTGTACAAGCAGAGAAGCCGCCAGGACACTGTAGACTTCATTGTAATATCATTGTGTCACTGATGGGTGCCCCAGTCATAAGTTCAGACAAAAAGTAGAGGTATGTGTGGATCATCCTCCATGTTTAAATAGACCATCTTTCTTTCTTGTAGGATAATGAAAAAGACTTAGAAGAGACCGAGGAATTTAAAGATGCCCGTGCCATGCTGGACTCTGTGAAATTAGATGCATGAGCGATCGCCAGCCTCCGATTTTATGCCTTGACGCCATTCCACTGTCCTGTTTGAAAATTGGGGAACTTGAATGCATTTCCATAGCCTAACAATGAATGGACAAGATTCCAGTTGTGTAACTTCAAGGATGTAGAAAATAAATGACTTAATCTTATACAGATATGTAGCAGTGTGATTACTGGTTGGTTAGTCAAGGGAAAAATGCCAGTATTCTGGTTCCTTGCAGGAAGGGTTTTGTGATGAAGCAAGGTCGTATGAGGAGAACTTCACAGGAAGGGGGGGATGGAGTTTCGAATGTTTCAGATGACTTGTTACACGGAGCTTACTTAGTGGAGAAATAGTCTCTCTTAGGCCTTATTTACAAGAACGTTTGTTTTTTGCGCATTGCAGTTCCGTTTGTCATAAGTGTTTGGTGCGTGGCAGCGTGATTTTCACACATATGCCATCCTCATGACACGTGGTTTTGAGGTTTAGAAAAAAAAATGGAAGTGGTTTTATTTTTCCCTTCATTTCTTGACCTACTGTTGCGCGAATCACGCGGAGCACACGGAAGTGCATCAGTGTGCTGCGCATGATTTTCACGCACCCATTGACTTCAATGGGTGCGTGATGCGCAAAAAACGCTCAAGTACAGGACATGTCGTGAGTTACACGCAGCGGACACACTCTGCGTGAAAACACGGAATGTCTGAATGGCCCCATTGACTTATATAGGTCCGTGCGACGCATGTATCACGGACGTGAAACACATTCGTGTAAATAAGGCCTCACCAGCAGAAATGAAAGGGTTGTCCAGTCGTAAGAAATTGATGGCTTATCCTCAGGATAGGCCATCAACATCTGATTGGTGGGGGTCCGACTCCTCTGCCGATCAGCTGTTTTGAAGGGGCAGCGGCGCTTATATGAGCGTTGCTTCCCTTTGTTTCCTCATCTTCCCATACTGTTTATCTCAGACACACTTGTAGAGAATGTATTGAAGTGAATGGGAGAAGGCTGTAATACTGTGAACCACCACTACAAGTGTGTCGGTGAATCCCAGTACAAGCAGTGGCAGTAATGAAGGGGAAGCAGCGCTCGTACAAGCGCTGCTTCCCCTTCAAACGAGCTTATCGGGAGTTGGACCCCCCCGACCTGCGTATAGGCCATCAATTTCTTAGGTCTGGACAACTCCTTTTAATGGGAGTATAAATACACAAAACTTTTTATAGGAGGGAACTGGTTTATGTCAGGAATATCTTCTTCTACCGGCTTTATAGGTATAGCTGCTTTATAGGTATAGCTGCTTTATCAGTGTTTGTGTACACATCTATCTGTTTTATAAGCCTTTTAGTGCTTGTCTACACACAACAGAATTGCTGCAAAAATTTTCTGCAGCAATTATGTTGAAAAACGCAGACATTCCACTGCGGCAAAAACTCACCATTTCCTACGGTTTTTACGTCAGAAAATGGCGCGTATTTTGCTGCGTTTTTCACAATGTTAGGAGATGGAGACCTCTCCTGGAAAAACGCAGCAATTATGTCCACGTTCCACAGCAGGAATTGACATGCTGTGGTCCGAAAAATACGCACAGCGGGTCAATTTCTGCTAAGAATTTTTACGCAGCATGTGGATGAGATCTGGTAAATGTCATCCACTATGCTGCTACTGTATTCTGCTGCGTTTTTCCCGTCCGAAATTAGAGCTGGAAAAAACGCGTTCCTGTATATACTTCAGTTCACACAACCATCTGGGCATGTTAGCTTGTTTTTTCTGTTCTCCGTTCCTGTATTTCAGGTCTCAGAATGTTCATTACATGGTATTGCATATAATTGTGTCTGGCGCCTGTAATGTGGTATACTTACACTCTTTGATCGGTCTCCGATATACACTACCAGATGATGGGAAATAAAATATTGCCTTCCTGTTTATCTCGATTACTTTCTAGCATTTCCTCACTGGTTATTTTTTGTGGCTTGGTGAAGATGCTCCTTATAATTTATACGCATTTGTTTCATTATTTTTATTTTCTCGTACATACATTAATCTCCCAGTTGCTAAATACAATATATTCCAAATATACCAGCCTGCGACTTGTTCAGTATTGTTGGTAGGGGGGTCGCCAGATCTCATAGCATCTGGAATCTGACTTCTTATACCAGCCTTCTTTATGCAGTCGAGTTGAGACCTCCGTTTTCATTCATCATAATCCATGTTAACAGAAAAACCTTTAAAGTGAAACTTTGCTTTCGTTCCAATTAATGGCTTGATATACAGTTATTAACCCCTTAGTGACCACTAATACGCCTTTTCACGTCAGCCTAGTCTAAGTCCTGCACGGGTCTCCCGTGCAGGCAGGAGCCGGGGCTCTGCTGTCTGATGACAGCTGAGCTCCTGCTCCAACGCCCGCGATCGAAGTTTACTTCGATCGCGGCCGTTTAACCCGTTAAATGCCGCCGTCAATAGCGACCGCGGCATTTAACTTTGTTTACAGAGGGAGGGCGCTCCCTCTGTCACCCATCGGCGGCCCGCGAATGAAATCGCGGGTCTCCGATGGGGTGTCATGGCAGCCGGGGGACTGATAAAAGCCCCCAGGTCTGCCCTGGACATATGCCTGTTAGGACGCACCGGAGGCACGTCCTAACAGATTGCCTGTCAGATTTACACTGACAGGCAATAATGCTCTGGTATACGAAGTATACCAAAGCATTATAGCAGCGATCGGAATATCGCACAGTAAAGTCCCCTAGTGGGACTAATAAAATCAGTCATCAAAGTGAAATAAATATTATTAATAAAAAGTACAGTAAAAAAATAAATCCATTTTTTTCCATAAAAAGTGGTTTTATTTAGTAGAAGTGTAAAAAAAAAAAAAGTACACATATGTGGTATCGCCGCGACCGTAATGACTCCATTAATAAAGTTAATATCTAATTTAAACCGCAAAGTGAACACCGTAAAAAAAAAACGCAAAAAAACATGGCGAAATTGCAGTTTTTTTCCATTGCCCCCCAAAAAAGTCATAATAAAAATGAATCAATAAGTCCCACGCACCCCAAAACAGTACCATTCAAAACTACGTCTTGTCCCGCAGAAAACAAGCCCAAAAAATCACTACATTGATGGAAAAATAAAAAAATTACGGCTCTTGGAAAGAGACGATGCAAAAGCAAATAATTTTAGTTCAAAAGTGTTTTTATTGTGCAAAAGTCGTAAAACATAAAAAAACCTCCACATATGTGGTATCGCCGTAATCGTACCGACCCATAGAATAAAGGTAACATGTTAATTACGTCGCATAGTGAACGGCGTCAATTTAAAAACGCATAGAACAATGGCGAAATTTCAGGTTTTTTTTATAATCTCCCCCTAAAAGGTTAATAAAAGTTAATATAAAAATTATATGTACCCAAAAATGGTGCCATTAAAAAGCACAACTAATCCCGCAAAAAAACAAGTCCTCATACAGCTATGTAGACGAAAAAATAAGAACGTTATAGCTCTTTGAATGCGACTATAGAAAAACGAATAAAATAGCTTGGTCATTAGGGCCTAAAATGGGCTGGTCACTAAGGGGTTAAGAACCATATATCTGTCAATAATATGCATTGTCTATCTAAATACTAGAGATGAACAAAACTTTGAAAGTCTTCAAGGTGGCGGATGTGTCAGCCAGCAATCTTCCTATCACAAAACTCTGTTTCCCTAATTTAAGACAATGGAGTCTAAAATACAGATCTGTACAGCGGAAATAGGGTTCAGTAATTAGAAAAAAGGGACAATTGACAGAGGGTGAATTACAAAAATGAGCCCATGAACTTTCTCATCTCTACAAAATACTAATCTGGTTGCCATCTACTCGAGGCAACCAGTAATCCACATAAAGACACCTGCAGAAAGCAACTCTATCCGACAGTTCTCTAATATGTATGGCCAGCTTTAGGCCTCATTTACACGAGCGTATTATACGCGCGTGCGACGCGCGTGCTTTTCACGCGTGTCGTACGCACCTATAATAGTCTATGGGGCTGTTTAGACGATGCGTGAATTTTGCGCTGCGTGAGTGCGTTGCGTAAAACTCACGACATGTTCTATATTCTTGCGTTTTTCACGCAACACGCACCCATTGACTTCAATGGGTGCGTGAAAACAACGCATGCCACACTGACGGTCCTGCGTTGCATGCGCGAAAATCACGCAAGAGCTGTCAAAAGGATGAATGTAAACAGAAAAGCACCACGTGCTTTTCTGGTTACAAACATCCAAACGGAGTGTCAAATTAGAGATGAGCGCACCGAACTTCAGCGGGTTCGGCCGAACTCGTTTTGACAGAACTCGGCAAAAAATGTTCGGGTACGCGACGTCAGGAGACAGTCACTGCCCACGGTGCTGAAAGAGTTAAACTGGTTCAGCACCATGGACAGTGACTTTCGATCACAATATACATATACGTGTAAAAAAAAACAGAAGTTCGGACTTACCGATAAGTCCCGGCTCCTTCCTCCAGTCCGACCTCCCGGGATGACAATTCAGGCCAAGTGACAGCTGCAGCCAATCACAGGCCAAGCACAGGCTGCAGCCAATCACAGGCTGCAGCGGTCTCATGGCCTGCCGCGTCATCCTGGGAGGTGGGGCCGGATGACAAGAGAGGGACGCGTCACCAAGGCAACGGCCGGGAGACCGGACTGGAGGAAGCAGGCAGTTCATGGTAAGTGTGAACGTCTTTTTTTTATTCACAGGTTGGTGTATATTGTGATCGGCATTCACTGTCGAGGGTGCTGAAAGAGTTACTGCCGATCAGTTAGCTCTTTCAGCACCTTGGACAGTGACGGGCGTCGACTACCTCATCTCTATGATGGCGGCTGCGCGAAAATCACGCAGCCGCGCATCATACACGGATGACACACGGAGCTGTCAATTGCCTTTTGCGCACGCAAAACGCAGCGTTTTTTTGCGCGCGCAAAACGCACACGCTCGTGTAAATGAGGCCTTACACAGTAACTGGCTGCGATCGCTCACGACTTCAACATAAACGTGCGGGGGTGGGGCGAGTTCTTGTGACGGACGTCTGGGATTGGAGAAAACACTGTTTTATGTGACAGCCCTGGGCCGGACATAGGCCTCCAGGGGATTACACACGATCACCCTGTACTGCCTCTATTTTCCATTCCACATTTCTTTATTGTTATTATTATATAGCATTAGAATACTAAATGTAAACTGTAAAAGTCCCCACGTGGGACAAAAAAATATAATTAAAGTTTAATAAAATAATTTGTAAAAAAAATAAAATTATAAACACACAAACTATTTATCAAATAAGTAAAAAAAAGCAAAAAAAAATACATTCACTCAACCCATAAATGTAAAACATTATTTAAGGTGTTCGAAGAACAAAAAAATGCTGTAATTGAATTTATGCATTTAAATGGTCACTGTCGTTTCACCTAACTTATGATAATTATATAGGCGCAATTACCACCTTCTAAAGTGTAATATATTCTTATTACCAAATCTTGTTTCCAGGTGAAAAATCACTCAACACACTGCCACTAGGTGTCTCACTTCTGAGTTATTTGCAGTCCAATCTCCATCAGGTTCTTTCCGCTTCTAGTTGCAGACAAGCTGGGGCCAGAAAACAAGAAAGGGAAGTGTCAAAGCAAGCTAGATGCGCGCCCCCCGACTCCTGCATTCACACCCTGCACTGCATAGTCCGGACAGTACAGAGCTCGCTGATCACACTAGGTGATAATAGAGAGGAGGGGTTCCTGACCAGTCCTTGGGCATTAAGAAACTCATTAGCATAAAGCTGAAATCGCTCATAAAGTGGTTTAAAATAGATCGTGTTTCGAAATAAAAAGCATTACTGTCACCTACATTATAGCGCCGATCTCCTTATGTAGGAGATAGGACACTTATAATGTGGTGACAGAGCCTCTTTAAGTAGTGAAAACTTATATAAAAACAAAATATACTAACAAACAAAAAAAGACAGGACACACCAACATCAGCGAAAAAGTTCTGGCTTATGGATTGCAGTTAAGCAACAACGGGAAAAATATGCTGTGACCTCAAGGGGTTAAAGCCCTGTTTCTTAACCCCTAGGCGCACCAGGACGCAACTGTACGTCCATGTGGCCAGTGTCTTAGCTCACAGGGATGTACAGTTACTGCGTGGTTCCCGATGCACACTGTCGGCGACGGTGTGCATCGGGAACCGCGAGGCCAGCTGTCCCTGACAGCTGACACTCCACTGTATGCCGATCAGCGGCTTATTTCGGCAATTAACCCCTTGATTGCGGTGATCGATTGCAATCGCCGCAATCGGGGTTTTCTAGCTCATCGGCAGACCTCACGATGAAATCGTGAGTATTGCAGATGGCTAGCGTGGTGATCGGAGGCCAAGTAATGGCCTCCGTGTCTGCCATGTACGGAAGCCTATCAGGACCAGCCTCCTGATAAACTTCCTGTTAGAGTGACAGGACGTCACTGCCGTTCGCGATGCACACTGTCGATGACAGTGTCTGGTGACAGTGTTGGCGACAGTGTGCATCGGGAAAAGGGAGGTCAGCTGTCCCTGACAGCTGACACTCCACTGTTGCCGATCAGCGGCTCATTGCCACTGATTTTGGCAATCAACCCGTTACATGCGGAGCTCGATTGCGATCTCCGCATGTACAGGGTTTGCCGCACATCAGCAGCCCCATGCAATTGTGGGGGCTGCTGATGCTTGTGATGGCACCCGGGGGCCAGACAACGGCTCCCGGGTCTGCCATGTATGCAAGCCTATGAGGATCAGCCTCTGGCTGGTCCTCATAGACTAACTGTCAGAGTGACTGTGACGTCACACTGACAGTTGGAATACATTACACTACCTAGGTAGTGTAATGTATTCTAGCAGCGATCAAAGCTGCAGGTAAAAAAAAGAAAGTCAAAAGTAAAGAAAAAAAAAAAAAGTTAATAAAAATGTTTTACAAAAGTGTCAAAATAAAAGATTTTTTTTTCCTATAATAAGTCTCTTACTATAGGGAAAAAATGAAACTGTCAAAAAACAGTACAGATATTTGGTATCGCCGCGTTTGTAATGACCCAATCTATAAAACTATAATGTTATTTTTACCGCACGGTGAACACCGCAAAAAAAAAAAAAACTAAAAACCATGCCAGAATCACTATTTTTTTGGTCACCACCCATCCTAAAATATAGAATAAAAAGTGATCAAAAAGTGATATAAAAACTACAACCCGTCCCACAAAAAACAAGCCCTTACACCGCTTTTTTGACTGAAAATTAAAAAAATTACGGCTCAGATTATGGTGACACAGAAAATTAATTATTTTATAAAGAAGTGATTTTATGGTGCAAACGCTGCAAAACATAAAAAAAACTATATACATATGGTATCACCGTAATCGTACCGACCCGCAGAATAAAGTACAATTGGCATTTATACCTCATTATGAACGCCGTAAGAAATAAAGAATTTAAAACTGCAAAATCACTGTTTTTGGCCACCAAAGCTCTAAATATCATGTAATAAAAAGTGATCAGAAATTTGAATGTACCAAAAAAATGGTACCAATAAAAACTACAGCTCGTCCTGCCAAAAATAAGCCCTCACACCGCTCAATTCATGGAAAAATAAAAAAAGTTCTGGCGTTTGGAAGGCGGGGAGTGAAAAACTAAAATGGAAAAGCAAAAAAGGATCAGTCCTGCAAAGGTTAATTTCTATTAAAAAAATAAATTATTACCACATGTGGGGTATTGTCATACTCGGAAGAGATTGCGTTACAAATTTAGGGCGACTTTTTTCCTTTATCCCTTGTGAAAATGAAAATAAATCAACATTTTAGTGGACAAAAATGTTTATTCATTTTCACGGCCTAATTCTACTAAATTCTGCAAAAGACCTGTGTGGTATAAATGCTTACTATACCACCCAAAAAAAAATTCCTTGAGGGGTGTAGTTTCCCAAATGGGGTCACTTTTGGGGTGTCTCCACTATTTTGTTCCCTCCAGGGCGTTGTAATCGCGACATGGCACTAAAAACCAATCCAGCAAAATCTGTGCTCCAAAATCCAAATGGCACACCTTCCCTTCTGAGCGCTGCCGTGGGTCCAAACAGCAGTTTATTACCACATATGGGGTATTTCCGTAATCGGGAGAAGATTCTTTACAAATGTTGGGGTGCATTTTCTTCTTCCTTGTAAATATTAAAAATGTCTGTTATTTCAGAAAAAAAGTAGATTTTCATTTTCACAGTCTAGGTATGTTCACACGAGGTCAGTACGTCCGTAATTGACGGACGTATTTCGGCCGCAAGTACCTGACCGAACACAGTGCAGGGAGCCGGGCTCCTAGCATCATAGTTATGTACGATGCTAGGAGTCCCTGCCTCTCTACAGGACAACTGTCACGTACTGTAATCATGTTTTTCCCTTTGAAATCAATGGGCAGATGTTTGGAGGCATTCAGCTTCAGTTTTTCGCAGGCATTTTTCGAGGCGTTTACGCCCCGAAAAACACCTAAAAACAGTGTGTGTGAACAGACCCTTAGGCTAGGGATACACATACTCACCGAACACCAACCCCACGTGGGGTTCCAGCAATACCTCCACACTTGCCAACTGCACTACTAAAATAAACTAAAACACAGAAAGAGACCCCTGATTTATTGAGGGCACAATTCTAGGGGTTTATGGAAAACGGTGATGGTGCTGCAAAAAAAATAAACCAGGTGAACTTGCTGTATTGATTGCAGTTTCCCCATTGATGCTACTGGAGGAAAATGGTACATATAGTGCATGCTGCGGTTATCAAAAATGGCAGAGAACCAAACCGAAAACGAAAGCACTTTTTTTTTTAACTCACAGTGTGAATGGCAGTTAATAAAATAGTATCCACTACAGTGTAAGGGCGGATTTACACGAACGTGATATACGTCTGTGCAACGCGCGTGATTTTCACGCACGGACCTATGTTAGTCTATGGGGCCGTGCAGACAGTCCGTGATTTTCACGCAGCGTGTGCCCGCTGCGTGAAACGCACAACATGTCCTGTATTTCTGCGTTGTTCGCGCATCACGCACCCATTGAAGTCAATGGCTGCGTGAAAATCACGCTCAGCACACGGAAGCACTTCCGTGGGACGCGTGTAATTCGCGCAACCGCAGTAAGAAGTATGATTGAAAACAGAAAAGCATCACGTGCTTTTCTGTTTCCAAACATACAGAGTGTCATAATGATGGCGGCTGCGCGAAAATCACCTCATATGGTGATGACACACGGAGCTGTTAAGTGCCTTTTGCGCGTGCAAAATGCCGCATTTTTTGCGAGTGCAAAACGCACGCGCTCGTGTAAATCCGCCTTAAGGGTATGTGCACACGATAACTGCAATTACGTCTGAAATTACGGAGCTGTTTTCAGGAGAAAACAGCTCCTGAATTTCAGACGTAATTGCATGTACTCGCGTTTTGCGGGGTGTCTTTTACGGACGTAATTTGGAGCTGTTCTTCATTGGAGTCAATGAAAAATGGCTCCAATTACGTCCCAAGAAGTGTCCTGCACTTCTTTTGACGAGGCTGTAATTTTACGTGCCGTCTTTTGACAGCGACGCGTAAAATAACAGGTCGTCGGCAAAGTACATCATAAAGCCCATTGAAAGTAATGGGCAGATGTTTGCTGACAATTTGGAGCCGTTTTTTCAGACATAATAAATCGAGGCGTAAAACGTCGTGTGAACCCAGCCTAACATCTTGAAGCTGGGACAGAACCGCTATATGTGCATGTATCCTAAGGGTATGTTCACACGGCAACGCCAATTACGTCTGAAATTACAGAGCTGTTTTCAGGCGAAAACAGCTCATGAATTTCAGACGTTTTGACAAGCGCACGCGTTTTTCGCGGCGTCTTTTACAGACGTAATTTTGTAGCTGGTTTTCATTGGAAGAAGTATTCGGCACACTGAGACGTCAATATCAAAATGCTTGAAAATTTTTATTATTATGATAGATGCCAAGGGTTTGGTGCAACGTAACGTTTCGGTCAAAGGACCTTCGTCGGGCACTGATTGGCGCCAAAACGAGCGGAAATCCGTCATTACAAGCAGCGCCATTCTTCTGGACACTCCAGCAACCAGGGTAATCAGTGCCCGACGAAGGTCCTTTGACCGAAACGTTACGTTGCACCAAACCCTTGGCATCTATCATAATAATAAAAATTTTCAAGCATTTTGATATTGACGTCTCAGTGTGCCGAATACTTCTTCCATTATACGATTGGGTTGGGACCCTATTCGTGCACCTACCCTGATCTTGTGCATTCCGAACATACCTCAACTGGTTTTCATTGGAGTCAATGAAAAACTGCTCCAATTACGTCCCAAGAAGTGACATGCACTTCTTTGAGGCGGCTGTCTTTTTACGCACCGTCTTTTGACAGCGGCGCGTAAAAAAAATCCTGTCTGCACAGAACACCGTAAGACCCATTGAATTCAATGGGCAGACGGTTTGTAGCCGTTTTTTCTGGCGGAATTCGAGGCGTAAAATGCCTGAATTACGTCCGTAAATGGGGCGTGTGAACATACCCTAAATGTCATATAGATTAACAGAATTCCAGTAGTGTCACCAATCTATAGATCTGTTAGTTACAGTGCACATATTAATGGCAATCACTTAACCTCAGGTTCCTTTCGTTTTCTGGTACATACACCGCATTCCAAATTATTATGCAAATGTTATTTTTTGCTGATTTTCCTAAATAGTCGATGCAAATGACAGTCCGTATAATCTTCAAGCCATCAACCGTTGGAGTATAATGCAAATTTTATTGAACTAATCTCCTAATGATAACAGATTTTTTTTAGAAGTAAAAAACTCAAAATGCTCTGTTTCACATTATTATGCACAACAGAGATCAAAACATTTTAAAGGTTGTAAAGAGAATTAAAATGGTAATTTGTTGAATTTGCAGCATCAGGAGGTCATATTTACAGAAATCAAAAGCTCTTTCAATAAAAAAAACTTAGCAGGCCAAGTTACATGTTACATAGGACCCCTTCTTTGATATCACCTTCACAATTCTTGCATCCATTGAATTTGTGAGTATTTGGACAGTTTCTGCTTGAATATCTTTGCAGGATGTCAGAATAGCCTCCCAGAGCTTCTGTTTTGATGTGAACTGCCTCCCACCCTCATAGATATTTTGCTTGAGGATGCTCCAAAGGTTCTCAATAGGGTTGAGGTCAGGGGAACATGGGGGCCACACCATGAGTTTCTCTTCTTTTTTGCCCATAGCAGCCAATGACACAGAGGTATTCTTTGCAGCATGAGATGGTGCATTGTCATGCATGAAGATAATTTTGCTACGGAAGGCACGGTTCTTCTTTTTGTACCACGGAAGAAAGTGGTCAGTCATAAACTCTACGTACTTTGCAGAGGTCATTTTCACACCGTCAGGGACCCTAAACGGGCCTAGCTCTCGCCCCATGATTCCAGCCCAAAACATGACTCCGCCACCTCCTTGATGACGTCGCAGCCTTGTTGGGACATGGTGGCCATTCATCAACCATCCACTACTCCATCCATCTGGACCATCCAGGGTTGCACGGCACTCATCAGTAAACAACACGGTTTTAAAATTAGTCTTCATGTATTTCTGAGCCCACTGCAACCGTTTCTGCTTGTGAGCATTGTTTAGGGGTGGCCGAATAATAGCTTTATGCACACTTGCAAACCTCTGGAAGATCCTACACCTTGAGGTTCGTGGGACTCCAGAGACACCAGCAGCTTCAAATACCTGTTTGCTGCTTTGCAATGGCATTTTAGCAGCTGCTCTCCTAATCCTATTAATTTGTCTGGCAGAAACCTTCCTCATTATGCCTTTATATGAACGAACCCGTCTGTGCTCTGAATCAGCCACCAATCTTTTCACAGTACGATGATCACGCTTAAGTTTTCTTGAAATATCCAATGTTTTCATACCTTGTCCAAGGTATTGCACTATTTCACGCTTTTCGGCAGCAGAGAGATCCTTTTTCTTTCCCATATTGCTTGAAACCTGTGGCCTGCTTAATAATGTGGAACGTCCTTCTTAAGTAGTTTTCCTTTGATTGGGCACACCTGGCAAACTATTTATCACAGATGTCTGAGATCGATTACAATGATTTCAAAGAGCCCTAAGACACAATACCATCCATGAGTTTAATTGAAAAACTAATAATTAAATGGTTATGACAATAACAATGTTAATTCCAATGTGCATAATAATTTGGAACACGGTGTACAGAGAGCACAGACTGGGGCAGATTTGCCCCCAAAAAAACACGTGAAATTGGCAAAAATGTTATTAGTTGAGTGTCCTATTCATAGAAATGTTGCACACTGAGGCGGGTTCTTGATGCATTTTTTCCCCTATGGTGCTGTAAATTTAGTTTATTAGGACCATGGGTGGGTCTGGGTGTTACACCCGGAATATGTACAGTTAATTACAGTTACAATATGCCTGCCTGAATAAGGCCTTAACCATAGAAACCTGGTGAAGAGAGACTAAGGCAAAACTAAGACCTTGTGCACACAGCAGAAGGCTGTACAGCGGCACATGGAGTCCCCTGCGCACTGAACATGGACTTCTGGTGCTTAGTCGGCGATGGACTTTGTATGAAATCATAGTTATTGGAAGGTACAGTAAGGTCCCACACATCTTTATGGGTGCCTTAAAGGGGTTTTCCAGCTTCTGACAACTGATAGCCTATCCACCGGATAGGTCATCAGTACATGATCTGTGGGGGTCCGACACCCGAACCCCACACAGATCAGCTGGTCCTATACCTCTGTGCTCCGGACATACAAGCCGGAAGCAGTTCGCTTCGGCCACGGAATAGCGGCAGAGATGCAGTACTGCAGCTCTGCTCCTATCCAAGAGAATAGGAGCGGACCAGCAGTTCTGCAGCACGACCGCTATGGTATGTACGGAGCCAACTGCTTCTAGGCTCGGTACATAGCATTATGTGCCACAACATCCGGTGCCCGCATGCCACCGGAGTGGCTTATTGGTGCGGGGTCCGGGTGTTAGACCCGCACTGATGACCTACTGATGACCTATCCGCTGGATAGGTCATTAGTTGTCAGAGGATAGACAACCCCTTTAATACGGCTTCATGTACGTGTCCTACGTTTTAGTTCTCCTTAGTGACAGACCCTTATTTGCTTGCTTTTTTAGTCACTAAAAAGATGAAAACATCTCCGGAATGGGAAAAACATCCTCACAGAAAATGCAGTTTGAAAATGCGCCAAATTTATATCAGTGATGCATGCTATATGATAAATTTGGCACATCTTGCTAGAAACGTTTTCCTTATACCACCTTTTGGTTGGTTTAGCTCACATCAGGTTTTTTGCACCAAAATGTTGACACAACTTAATCCACACCCCATTTTCTAGACATTTTTTGTGTCTAGTGAGGTGCAAACGTAATAAATTTGTTTAAGATTTACGCAAAAAAGCCGTCATTTAGGCCAGAATTCTAGCATAACAACAATAGTAAATATGCCTCAATATGTATGGCATAATTCTCGACCATGAATTCTATACTGTGGTATTTAACATTGCATATTGTTTCTGGCTAACACGGTACTACACTATTTTTTACTATACTGTGGAAGGAAATTCTTACTGATGATGTCTGACCACCTATAAGCCGAAGGCAAATCTTTATGACGTTATACAGCAATACAGCGATCCAAACCACAATAACAAGAACACATGACATGGATGAGGACCTGAACCCAAAAGAGATGCTGGAGCTGAAGACAAACATGACAGCCTATGTGCCTAAATTACAGCAGTTCTGCAAGTTTTAAGTAATATTCCTCAACAGTGTTTGTCAATTGGATGAATTATCACCATGCATCTGGAGTTATTTTTGGTAGACGGGCCACTCCTGGGAAGATTCACTAGCATTCCAAGTCTTTTAACCCTTTCAGGACCGAGCTCATTTTGACCTTCAGAACCAGCCCCATTTTTCAAATCTGAAATGCGTCATTTTATGTGGTAATAATTCTGGAATGCTTTTTCTTATCCAAGCGATTCTGAGATTGTTTTCTCGTGACATATTGTACTTTATGTTAGTGGAAAAATGTGGTCAATAAATTCACTGCTTATTTGTGAAAAACTAAAAAATTTGCAAAAATTATGATTTTTCTCATTTTAAGTGTATCTGCTTGTAAAACAGATAGTAATACCACACAAAATAGTTACTATTTCACATATTCCATATGTCTACTTTATATTTGCATCATTTTTGAACATTCTTTTATTTTCTAAGACGTTACAAGGCTTAGAACTTTAGCAGCAATTTCTTACATTTTCAAGAAAATTTCAAAGGGCTATATTTTCAAGGACCAGTTTAGTTCTCAAGTGGCTACACCCCTCAAAGTATTAAAAACAGCATTCCGAAAGTTTCTTAACCCTTTAGGCTTTTCACAGGCATTAAAGCAAAGTAAAAGGGAAATTTACACATTTTATTTTTTTTGCCAAAATTTATTTGTAATAAATTTTTTTCTGTAACACAGAAGATTTCACCAGAGAAACGTACCTCAACATTTATTGCCCAGATTCTGCCGTTTTTAGAAATATCCCACATGTGGCCCTAGTGTGCAAATGGACTGAAACACAGGCAGCAGAAGCAAAGGTGCACCTAGTGGATTTTGATGCCTCCGTTTTTTAGAATATATTTTAGGCACCATGTCAGGTTGAAGAGGTCTTGTGGTGCCAAAACAGTGGAAATTCCCCAAAAGTGACACGGTTTTGGAAACTACTCACCTCAAGGAATTCATCTAGTGGTATAGTTAGCATTTTGACCCCACAGGTATTTTGCATTTTTACTATCGATAAAGAATAAAAAGCACCACAAAACTTGTAAAGCAATTTCTTCCAATTACGGCAATACCCCATATGTGGTAATAAACTGCTGTTTGGACCCACAGCAGAGCTCAGAAGGGAAGGAGCGCCATTCTGATTTTGGAACGCAGATTTTGCTGGATTGGTTTTCAGTGCCATGTCGCATTTGCAACGCCCACGAGGGACTAAAACAGTGGAAACCCCCCAAAAGTGAACCCATTTTGGAAACTACACCAATCAAGGAATTTTTTATAGGGTTATAGTTAGCATTTTGATCCCACAGTTTTTTTGTGCTGAATTTAGTGGAATTAGACCGTGAAAATTAAAATCTACTTTTTTTCTGAAAAACATAGAAATGTTTCACTTTTACAATGAATAAAGGAGAAAAGGAACCCCAACATTGGTAAAGCAATTTTTCCTGATTACGGCAATAGCCCATATGTGGTAATAAACTGCTGTTTGGACCGACGGCAGGACTGGGAAGGAGCAATATTTGGCTTTTGGAGCTCAAATTTAGCTGGAATAGTTTTCGGGTGTCATGTCGCATTTGCAAAGCCCCTGAGAGACCAAAACAGTGGAAACACCCCAAAAGTTACCCCACTTGGGGAAACTACACCCCTTAAGAGATCTATCTAGGGGTATTCAGAGCATTTAAACCCCACAGGTCTTTTGCAGAATTCAAAGGAGAAAAAGCACCCCAACATTTGTAAAGCAATTTCTTCCAACTACGGCAATACCCCACGAGGTCATAAATGTTTTTTCATTAGAAATTAATTAACCTGTAAAAAGGGCAATACATGACAAAAAAAGGGCATTTGAAAAATAAAAATCTGAGGGTACAGCTGTAGCCTTTGTAAAATATAAAGAGCTTAATAAAATCTGTAAAAAGGTAATAAAATCAGCAAAAATACAAAATGAAAGGCAGGTGACCAATGATTGTAAAACAAATCCCCAAAAATTCTTCAAGTATATAAATGCAAAAAAGCCAAGGTCTGAACATGTAGGACCCCTAGATAGTGGTAATGGGGAGTTGGTCACAGGGGACCAAGAGAAGGCAGAGTTACTAAATGGGCTCTTCAGCTCTGTATATACAACAGAAGAAAAAGCAGCTGATGTAGCTGGTGCCAGTGCTGTTAATATATCAGTTGATATACTGAATTGGATGAATGTAGATATGGTTCAAGCTAAATGAAATAAAATAAACGTACACAAGGCCCCGGGACCAGATGGGTTACACCCTAGAGTTCTTAAGGAGCTTAGTTCAGTTATTTCTGTCCCCCTCTTCATGATATTTAGACATTCTCTAGTGACTGGTATAGTGCCAAGAGACTGGTGCAGGGCAAATGTGGTGCCTATGTTCAAAAAGGGCTCTAGATCTTCCCCGGGTAATTATAGACCAGTAAGCTTAACATCCATTGTGGGGAAAATGTTTGAGGGGCTATTGAGGGACTATATACAGAATTATGTGACAATAAATAGTATTATAAGTGACAGCCAGCACGGTTTTACTAAGGACAGAAGCTGTCAAACCAACCTGATTTGTTTTTATGAAGAGGTGAGCAGAAGCCTAGACAGAGGGGCCGCTGTGGATATAGTGTTTTTGGACTTTGCAAAGGCATTTGACACTGTCCCTCATAGATGTAAAAAGGGCAATACGTGACAAAAAGGGCATTTGAAAAATACAAATCTGAGGGTACAGCTGTAGCCTTTGTAAAATATAAAGAGCTTAATAAAATCTGTAAAAAGGTAATAAAGTCAGCAAAAATACAAAATGAAAGGCAGGTGGCCAATGATTGTAAAACAAATCCCCAAAAATTCTTCAAGTATATAAATGCAAAAAAGCCAAGGTCTGAACATGTAGGACCCCTAGATAGTGGTAATGGGGAGTTGGTCACAGGGGACCAAGAGAAGGCAGAGTTACTAAATGGGCTCTACAGTCTGTATATACAACAGAAGAAAAAGCAGCTGATGTAGCTGGTGCCAGTGCTGTTAATATATCAGTTGATATACTGAATTGGATGAATGTAGATATGGTTCAAGCTAAATGAAATAAAATAAACGTACACAAGGCCCCGGGACCAGATGGGTTACACCCTAGAGTTCTTAAGGAGCTTAGTTCAGTTATTTCTGTCCCCCTCTTCATGATATGTAGACATTCTCTAGTGACTGGTATAGTGCCAAGAGACTGGTGCAGGGCAAATGTGGTGCCTATGTTCAAAAAGGGCTCTAGATCTTCCCCGGGTAATTATAGACCAGTAAGCTTAACATCCATTGTGGGGAAAATGTTTGAGGGGCTATTGAGGGACTATATACAGAATTATGTGACAATAAATAGTATTATAAGTGACAGCCAGCACGGTTTTACTAAGGACAGAAGCTGTCAAACCAACCTGATTTGTTTTTATGAAGAGGTGAGCAGAAGCCTAGACAGAGGGGCCGCTGTGGATATAGTGTTTTTGGACTTTGCAAAGGCATTTGACACTGTCCCTCATAGACGTAAAAAGGGCAATACGTGACAAAAAAAGGGCATTTGAAAAATACAAATCTGAGGGTACAGCTGTAGCCTTTGTAAAATATAAAGAGCTTAATAAAATCTGTAAAAAGGTAATAAAGTCAGCAAAAATACAAAATGAAAGGCAGGTGGCCAATGATTGTAAAACAAATCCCCAAAAATTCTTCAAGTATATAAATGCAAAAAAGCCAAGGTCTGAACATGTAGGACCCCTAGATAGTGGTAATGGGGAGTTGGTCACAGGGGACCAAGAGAAGGCAGAGTTACTAAATGGGCTCTTCAGTCTGTATATACAACAGAAGACAAAGCAGCTGATGTAGCTGGTGCCAGTGCTGTTAATATATCAGTTGATATACTGAATTGGATGAATGTAGATATGGTTCAAGCTAAATGAAATAAAATAAACGTACACAAGGCCCCGGGACCAGATGGGTTACACCTTAGAGTTCTTAAGGAGCTTAGTTCAGTTATTTCTGTCCCCCTCTTCATGATATTTAGACATTTTCTAGTGACTGGTATAGTGCCAAGGGACTGGTGCAGGGCAAATGTGGTGTCTATGTTAAAAAAGGGCTCTAGGTCTTCCCCGGGTAATTATAGACCAGTAAGCTTAACATCCATTGTGGGGAAAATGTTTGAGGGGCTATTGAGGGACTATATACAGAATTATGTGACAATAAATAGTATTATAAGTGACAGCCAGCACGGTTTTACTAAGGACAGAAGCTGTCAAACCAACCTGATTTGTTTTTATGAAGAGGTGAGCAGAAGCCTAGACAGAGGGGCCGCTGTGGATATAGTGTTTTTGGACTTTGCAAAGGCATTTGACACTGTCCCTCATAGACGTCTATTGGTTAAATTAAGGACTATAGGTTTAGAAAGTATAGTTTGTAATTTGATTGAGAATTGGCTCAAGGACCGTATCCAGAGAGTTGTGGTCAATGATTCCTACTCTGAATGGTCTCCGGTTATGAGTGGCGTACCCCAGGGTTCAGTGCTGGGACCACTATTATTCAACTTATTTATTAATGATATAGAGGATGGGATTAATAGCACTATTTCTATTTTTGCAGATGACACCATGCTATGTAATATTGTTCAGACTATGGAAGATATTCGTGAATTGCAAGCGGATTTAAACAAACTAAATGTTTGGGCGTCCACTTGGCAAATTAAGTTTAATATAGATAAATGTAAAGTTATGCACCTGGGTACGAACAACCTTCATGCATCATATGTCCTAGGGGGAGCTACACTGGGGGAGTCACTTGTTGAGAAGGATCTGGGTGTACTTGTAAATCATAAACTAAATAACAGCAAATGTCAATCAGCTGCTTCAAAGGCCAGCAAGATATTGTCATGTATTAAAAGAGGCATGGACTCGAGGGACAAAGATGTAATATTACCACTTTACAAAGCATTAGTGAGATCTCATCTAGAATATGCAGTTCAGTTCTGGGCTCCAGTTCATAGAAAGGATGCCCTGGAGTTAGAAAAAATACAAAGAAGAGCAACGAAGCTAATAAGGGGCATGGAGAATCTAAGTTATGAGGAAAGATTAAAAGAACTAAACCTATTTAGCCTTGAAAAAAGACGACTAAGGGGGGACATGATTAACTTATATAAATATATGAATGGCACATACAAAAAATATGGTGAAATCCTGTTCCATGTAAAACCCCCTCAAAAAACAAGGGGGCACTCCTTCCGTCTAGAGAAAAAAGGGTTCAACCTGCAGAGGTGACAAGGCTTCTTTACTGTGAGAACGGTGAATCTATGGAATAGCCTACCGCAGGAGCTGGTCACAGCAGGGACAGTAGATGGCTTTAAAAAAGGCTTAGATCATTTCCTAGAACAAAAAAATATTAGCTCCTATGTGTAGAAATATTTTTCTTCCCCTTCCCATCACTTGGTTGAACTTGATGGACATGTGTCTTTTTTCAACCGTACAAACTATGTAACTATGTAACCTTTTCAGGACATACATTTTTTGCTTTTTCATTTTAGTTTTTCCCTTCCCGCTTTCCAAGAGCCATAACTTTTTTATTTTTCCGTCAGTAGAGTGGTGTGAGGGCTTATGTCTTGCGTCAGGAGTTGTAGTTTCTAGTGATACCATTTAAAGTAAATGTTGTGGGTATGGGAAGAGAGGGAAATAGAGCAGGACTGATCAAAGTCGCCTTTAATTATTTTGTTATTGATACCGACTGTTGTAGGGAAAGGATTTAATTGTGCAAAGTCCCCTTTTCCTTGATTGCACAATCACTATTTGAATAAATTTTATTTTATTTTTTATGGTATTTTTAAATTTTATTATTTTTTGTGCTTTTATTGCTTTATGTATAGCAAGTATTATTTACTTTGTTCAGATCCCTTGGATAATTTTGGTCAATGGGAAAAAGAAGGGAGTGCTGGGCTTAGTAACCATTTAAAGTACCATTTAATGTACTGGGAAACTGGGAATAAAGTTCTTTGCAGGCTGCGATTCCTCCATTGTTTTTTGGGTTTTGTTTTTACAGCTTTCACCGGGCGGTAAAAACGACAACTTAGATTTTTTTTTCTGAGACTTAATACGATTAAGATGATACCAAATTTATACAGTTTTTTTTTATATTTTTCTACTTTTACAAAGTAAAAACTATTTGTTTAAAAAAAACGTTTTATTTCATCACATTCCGAGAGCCATAACTTTATTTATTTTTTAGTCGATTGAGTGGTGTGAGGGCTTATTTTTTGCCTGACGAACTGTAGTTTTTATTGGTAGCATTTTTTGGTTCATACAACTTTTTGATCACTTTTTATTACATTTTTTTAGGTGACCAAAAAACAGCTATTTTGGCATTTTAAATTCTTTATTTTTTACAGCGTTCACCGTGCGAGTTAAATAATGGTATATTGTAATAGTTCGAACTTTTACGGATGCAGCGATACCAATTTTGTTTGTTTTTTATTTTGACATTACTTTAGAAGAAAAATGGGAAAGGTTTTTTTTTTGGACTTGAAATATATTATATATTTTTTTCACTAATAATAACTACTGTTTTTTTTTTTACACATTTTATTAGTCCCCCTAGGGGACTGCATTATATTGTCATTTTTACAGGCTCCTGTAACAGCGCGATCGCTGTTCCTGTCCGTTAGTCCCAGGTGTCAGCTGTAATACACAACTGACACCTGCAGCATATGGAGCGAGATTCTATTAAGTTGTGGTGCGCGAAGGGGTTAATGTGCAGCGGATGGTGCAAAGTGAAAATGAAAATTTTCCACTGATATGTCACTTTAATGCACAATATGTTGTGCCCAGTTTGAGCCATTGAAGACAAATACCTCATACATTGTTGAGTGGGTTCCTGGGTAGGCTATCTGTGGAGCACTATATACAGGGGTGGACTATATGTACAGGGGGGGCTATATACAGGGGTGGGCTTTCTGTGGACACTATAGGGGGAGCTATTTGTGGGATACTATATACAGGGGTGGGCTATATCTACAGTGGGACTATATACAGGGGTGGGCTGTATCTACAGGGGGGCTATATACAGAGGTGGGCGATCTATGGAGCACTATATACAGGGATGGACTATATCTACAGGGGGGCTTTATACAGTGGTGGGCTATCTGTGAAACACTATATACAGGGGTGGACTATATGTGGAGCACTATATACAGGGGTGGGCTATATCTACAGGGGGCTATATACAGGGGTGGGCTTTCTGTGGAGCACTATAGGGGGAGCTATTTGTGGGATACTATATACAGGGGTGGGCTATATCTACAGGGGGACTATATACAGGGGTGGGCTATACAGGGGGGCTATATACAGGGGTGGACTATATGTGGAGCACTATATACAGGGGTGGACTATATGTGGAGCACTATATACAGGGGTGGGCTATGTCTACAGGGGGGCTATATACAGGTGTGGGCTATCTGAGGAGCACTATATACAGGGGTGGGCTATATCTACAGGGGGGCTATTTACAGGGGTGGGCTATCTGTTGAGCACTATATACAGGGGTGGGCTATATCTACAGGGGGGCTATATACAGGGGTGGGCTATCTGTGGAGCACTATATACAGGGGTGGGCTATATCTACAGGGGGCTATATACAGGGTTGGGCTATACGTGGAGCACTATATACAGGGCTGGGCTATATCTACAGGGGGCTATATACAGGGGTGGGCTATCTGTAGAGCACTATAGGGGGAGCTATTTGTGGGACACTATATACAGGGGTGGGCTATATAGGGCACTATCTACAGGGGGATCTATGGGGACACTATCTACAGGGGGCTCTATTGCAGACACTATCTACAGGGGGCACAGTGTGTGTGTGTGTGTGTGTGTGTGTGTGTGTGTGTGTGTGTGTGTGGGACACGGTGTATGGTGCTATTATAATTAGAGGTGCAGTGTATGACGCTATTATATTTAGGGGCGTAGTGTGTGGTATAATGATAACTTTATCTTTATTTATAGGTGTAGAAATGTTGGAAAAGTGAGACGCTGAAGACATCTGAGCGGCAAATTGCAGCATATGGAGCGAGATTCTATTAAGTTGTGGTGCGCGAAGCGGTTAATGTGCAGCGGATGGTGCAAAGTGAAAATGAAAATTTTCCACTGATATGTCACTTTAATGCACAATATGTTGTGCCCAGTTTGAGCCATTGAAGACAAATACCTCATACATTGTTGAGTGGGTTCCTGGGTAGGCTATCTGTGGAGCACTATATACAGGGGTGGACTATATGTACAGGGGGGGCTATATACAGGGCTGGGCTTTCTGTGGACACTATAGGGGGAGCTATTTGTGGGATACTATATACAGGGGTGGGCTATATCTACAGTGGGACTATATACAGGGGTGGGCTGTATCTACAGGGGGGCTATATACAGAGGTGGGCGATCTATGGAGCACTATATACAGGGATGGACTATATCTACAGGGGGGCTTTATACAGTGGTGGGCTATCTGTGAAACACTATATACAGGTGTGGACTATATGTGGAGCACTATATACAGGGGTGGGCTATATCTACAGGGGGCTATATACAGGGGTGGGCTTTCTGTGGAGCACTATAGGGGGAGCTATTTGTGGGATACTATATACAGGGGTGGGCTATATCTACAGGGGGACTATATACAGGGGTGGGCTATACAGGGGGGCTATATACAGGGGTGGACTATATGTGGAGCACTATATACAGGGGTGGACTATATGTGGAGCACTATATACAGGGGTGGGCTATGTCTACAGGGGGGCTATATACAGGTGTGGGCTATCTGAGGAGCACTATATACAGGGGTGGGCTATATCTACAGGGGGGCTATTTACAGGGGTGGGCTATCTGTTGAGCACTATATACAGGGGTGGGCTATATCTACAGGGGGGCTATATACAGGGGTGGGCTATCTGTGGAGCACTATATACAGGGGTGGGCTATATCTACAGGGGGCTATATACAGGGTTGGGCTATACGTGGAGCACTATATACTGGGCTGGGCTATATCTACAGGGGGCTATATACAGGGGTGGGCTATCTGTAGAGCACTATAGGGGGAGCTATTTGTGGGACACTATATACAGGGGTGGGCTATATAGGGCACTATCTACAGGGGGATTTATGGGGACACTATCTACAGGGGGCTCTATTGCAGACACTATCTACAGGGGGCACAGTGTGTGTGTGTGTGTGTGTGTGTGTGTGTGTGTAGGACACGGTGTATGGTGCTATTATAATTAGAGGTGCAGTGTATGACGCTATTATATTTAGGGGCGTAGTGTGTGGTATAATGATAACTTTATCTTTATTTATAGGTGTAGAAATGTTGGAAAAGTGAGACGCTGAAGACATCTGAGCGGCAAACTGCAGAAATGGGCTGTGACCGGGAGAAGTCATCATAGAGGTCTGGACCGGATGGAGAAAAAGAACTAGAATCTGAGACGTCACCGGTGAGTCACTTAATGTAAATGTTCATTCTGCCTCTAATCAGCACTGTAGTCACTGTATGATCTGCAGCGAGATGATGGGTGGTATGATTTTGATATGATTTATTTTTTGTGAAACAGCAACTCCCAGCATAGCCTTACCATTGTTCGGGCCATGCTGGGAGCTGTAGTTTTACGCCGTACAAACCTGTACAGCAGGGGTTGCACTAAATTGAGCTGTATTTCTGCTGGTGCTGTATATATGTATTGAGCTTGGTTCTGGGGCTGTATTTATGTACTGAGCTTGGTTCTGGTGCTGTATATATGTACTGAGCTTGGTTCTGGTGTTGTGTATAGAACTATATTGCTTGTAAAATGTACAAATGTTTTTATGCTCGAGTTACATAAAAAGAAATGTGCAAAAGAAATGACACGTCATTGATTGGTAGAGAGAACAAACACGGCAAGGGGGAAGGAGATGTCAGGATAGAGGTGGGGGGGGGGGGTGCCAAACTGAATCTTTGCCCCGGGTACTGGAGAACCTAGCTATGCCTCTGTGTTAGGGTTCACACGGAGTTCACACTGAGTTTTTTGCAGGAGGAAAATTCGGCCTCAAAATTCCGTTTGCCGCGTTTTTCGCTGCGTTTTTCGCTCGCGCCCATTGAGTGCCACGGGCAAAAACGCAGTGAAATACGCTTTCTCTGCCTCCCATTGATGTCAATGGGAGGTCAGAGATGTAAACGCCCGAAGATACGGCATGTCGCTTTTTTTTACCGCAAGCGTTTTTTACTGCTCGCGGTAAAAAAAAACGTCCGCCTCCCATTGAAATCAATGGCAGGCATTTTCCCAAGTTTTTTAGCTTGTTTTTCGGCGCGATTTCCGCGTCATAAACCTCCGTGGGAACAGGGCCTCCAGTGTACCTGAAATAAAGGCTAGAGAGGTCTGGCTACCATACATTATGCCACCCGATACCATAATCCCGGAAGTTGGATGGGGGTGACGTTCCCTTGTGAAGGCCTCTTTATTGCTTGCCCGCGTGGTCTCTAGGCCAATCTCCGGCTATCATTGTGTCCGAGACTTAGGCCTTATTCACACGACAGTGAAAAAAAATGTCCATTGAAAACTGATCAATGGTCAGTTTTTCATGACCGTTTTGCATCAGTGTGTCTCTACATTTTCATCCCTTTCCAGTCCGTCTGTCCGTTTTTAATGGCCGTTTGACATCCATTTTGCATCAGTTTTTCATGGCCGTTAAAAAAACTGATTAATTTCATTGGTCAGGCTTTTTTTGTCCCAACCCCCTGAAAACAACTAAAGGAAGGTCACATGTTCACCTAGACACTATTTACAGCCTCCCGGTATGATGCCATAAACCTCCTGTATATCGTGCCACACACTTCCTGTATATGATGCCACACAGCCTCCCTGTATGATGCCATACACCTCCTGTATATCATGCCACACACCTCCCTGTATATGATGCCACATCAGGAACTGTGCACAGTCTGGGCCAAGGTTCAGAAGAACATAGAGGCGTCCCAGAGCATACAAAAGACTCAGGCAGATAGAAGACGTTCTGCTAACCCCTTGTTTTTGGTCGGGGATCTGGTGTGGCTATCTTCTAAATTTGCACCTTAAAGTCCCGTCTAAGAAATTTGCTCCCCGGTTTATAGGGCCGTACAAGGTCATTGAAGTCCTTAACCCTGTCTCCTTCCAACTGGAGTTGCCCCCATCTTTTCGAGTGCACGACGTCTTTCATGCCTCCCTCCTTAAACGCTGCTCCCCGTCCTTGGCTCCCTAGAGGAAACCTCCGGTCCCTGTTCTCACTCCTGAGGGGGTAGAATTCGAGGTGGCCAAGATTGTGGACAGCAGTACCTGTTCCATTGGAGAGGATACGGGCCTGAGGAGAGGACTTGGGTACCCGCCCAGGATGTTCACGCTGGGGTATTGCTCAGGAGGTTCCACCTTCGTTTCCCCAATAAACCAGGTCCACCTAGAAAGGGTCCGGTGGCCCCTCATAAAAGGGGGGTACTGTAAAGGATTTGCCAGACACAGGTTCTGTGTCGACGCCCGTGGGCAATCAGTCTGCACCTGCTCCTATGTCTGTGAGACTGACTCCATCTTCCACCACTCAGGATGGCAGGCTTAGGAGTGGGAGAGCCTATCACAGCCTGGCCAGACGGAGCTAGTTCCCGCCCACTGTCTATTTATACCTGCCTTTCCTGTTCCTCCTTTGCCTGTGATTCTTCTATGCTTGTTTCCTGGCTTGCTGTGCTGCTGCTTGTACTACTGATCCTCTGCTTGTTATTGACCTTGGCTTTCTGACCACTCTCCTGCTCAGCGTTTTGTACCTCGCTCACTCCTGGTTTGACTCGGCTCGTTTACCACTCTTGTTGCTCACGGTGTCTCCGTGGGCAGCTGCCCCGTTTCCCTAGCTTCTGTGTACCCCTGTCTGTTTTGTCTGTCTTGCACTTACTGAGCGTAGGGACCGTCGCCCAGTTGTACCCCGTCGCTTAGGACGGGTCGTTGCAAGTAGGCAGGGACTGAGTGGCGGGTAGATTAGGGCTCACCTGTCTGTCTCCCTACCTTGTCATTACACCTTTCTGTATATGATGCCACACAGCCTCCCTGTATATGATGCCACACAGACTCCCTGTATATGATGCCACACACCTCCCTGTATATGATGCCACACAGCCTCCCTGTATATGATGCCACACAGACCCCCTGTATATGATGCCACACACACCTCCCTGTATATGATGCCACACAGCCTCCCTGTATATTATGCCACACAGACCCCTTGTATATGATGCCACACACCTCCCTGTATATGATGCCACACAGCCTCCCTGTATATGATGCCACACACCTCCCTGTATATGATGCCACACACCACACTGTATATGATGCCACACACCTGTATATGATGCCACACAGCCTCCCTGTATATGATGCCACACACAGACCTCATGTATATGATGCCACACACCTCCCTGTATATGATGCCACACAGCCTCCCTGTATATGATGCCACACAGACCTCCTGTATATGATGCCACACACCTCCCTGTATATGATGCCGCACAGCCTCCCTGTATATGATGCCACACAGCCTCCCTGTATATGATGCCACACAGCCTCCCTGTATATGATGCCATACAGCCTCCTTGTATATGATGCCACACAGACCCCTGTATATGATGCCACACACCTCCCTGTATATGATGCCACACAGCCTCCCTGTATATGATGCCACACAGCCTCCCTGTATATGATGCCGCACAGCCTCCCTGTATATGATGCCACACAGCCTCCCTGTATATGATGCCACACAGACACCCTGTATATGATGCCAGACACCTCCCTGTATATGATGCCACACACCTCCTTGTATATGATGCCACACACCTCCTTGTATATGATGCCACACAGCCTCCCTGTATATGATGCCACACAGCCTCCCTGTATATGCTGCCATACAGACCCCCTGTACATGATGCCACACAGCCTCACTAGATGCCACACAGCCTCACTGTAGATGTACACAGCCCCCCTGTAGATGCCACATAGCCCCGATGTAGATGATGCCACACAGCCCGACGTGAATGCCCTACATACTCACCGATGCAGCGCTGTCTTCAGGTAAGGTCCCTCGTCTTCACGGGATCTGCGGCGACGCGATGACACATACTCAAGATGCAGCACTGTCTCCGGTGGTCTGGTCGCTAGTCTCACGGGATCTGCGAAGGCGGCGCGATGACGTCATTGCATCGCCTTCGCAGAACCCGTGAGACTAGCGACCAGACCAGAAGAAGTCGGCGCTGCATCTGTGAGTATGTGTGGTCGCGCCGCCAATAGCCTGCAAATCCCCATGTCACAGATCCGTTTTTAACGGTTGTTACATGTATTGACAGCCGTTAAAAACGGATCCATTGATTTCTATGGGGCCGTCAGGCCGTTAAAACGGCCAAAAATAGGACATGTCCTATTTTTTCACGCCCATTATTCACGGGCCGTTAAATAAACGGCCTTGTGAATACACCCATAGAACATCATTGTTCTGAAAACGGCCGTGTGACGACCATTAAAAGGACGGCCATCACATCACTTCATTTGTGATCAGCTCTGCTCGGCTTTCCTCAGAAACCCCAGTGAGCGATGTATGGGCTCAATAGAAAGTCCATGATTCCGTACCCTGCTAGCTCGGCTTTCCAAGGTAAAGCTTCACCTGAGCGCTTCTGCTGCATAGTTTTAGCGATCAATGGGGGTCTCCCACCAATCAAAACTTCTTACATATCAATATAACACGTAAAAAAATTTATGATGGCTTGTGGCCACAGCGGACGGATTTAACATCTCCTTGGAGGTTACAGGAATAACAGTTCTCCCTACCTCTTGGACAGATATGGAAAATGCCACGGATCTACCATAAATTGTATTTGTTAGAATATCCCTTTAAATAAATGTAGTATTACTTGCAAAACTTGTGGTATGTGTTTACAAAACTTGCGTTTACAGACCACAAACCATGCAGTGTGAATAATGGGTAATGCAGAAAGGGCAAATTATCTTATACAACATTGTGTTCTGGAGCTTTCCAATACAGAACAATATGCATATCAAATATATTATTGCAAATGAGCCCTAACGGTAGTGAGAACTTAGCCTAATTTAGACAAAAACAGTCAATATTTTTTATGGCTGCCATAGAAAAAAAAACAAATCGTAAAGCACAAACATATCAATAAAAATAAACCCTGAAGATGTAAAAGTAGAGCTTGCCAGAATTGGAAATCAATACATATATAGTAGAAACTAAGGGTTATTATTATAGTATATATTATATATATCAGCAGAAAAATAAAGTGTATAAATCCATATCCTTTCATCCATTGATGGCTTAGTATCATTAAGACCCCATGCACACGAACGTATTTTTGCGGCCGCAATTCACCCACAAATTTGCGGGTGAATTGCGGCCCCATTCATTTCAATGGGCCCATGCATGAGCCGTGGTTTCCACGGTCCATGCATGGCTCAGGAGCCTGGACCGAAAAAAGAACGGACATGTCTTATTACGGCCGTGTTTTGCAGTCCAGGCTCATAGAAATTAATGCACACGGCCATGTGCGCGGCCCATGATTTGCGGGTGGCCCCCGGGTCATACTCGGCGGCCGTCCGACCCGAAAATCACGGCCGTGCACATGACTATTGTCGTGTGCATGAGGCCTAACCCTTCTGCCTCTAAAGGGAGCAATTGTAAAATTTCCCTAATATAAAGGTGTAACTTTGACTATAAATAAATTCCCATAAATCACCACAAAGAAAATTTTTAATATATCTTATTACAGAAAAATTTATTTTTCTCTTTCTCCACTTATCAGACACATCTCTTCACCCTGCTTCCTTAACTGTTCACTCACTCAGAATTCGCTGATAAAATCCATACAGATGAGAGGAGAGGATTATTAGCTTCACTGAGAGATCAGGTTACAGCTGCCAATTGAAGTCTATAGAGAGGGGAGGAGGAAGCAGCAGCAGGAGACTAGCTGCTATGACACAGCATACAGAGGAGATCCTGCTCCTCTATCTCTCCCAGACATAAAATAAAGCAGCAGCATGGAGGAAATGATACATCAGAAATGAGCAGTGTAGCTGTGAATCCAGCAATGGGGTATGACAGTATCTCACTCTGCTTTTGATTTATGTAAAGTTGTTTATAGCCAAAGTTACACTTTAAACTGTCTCCACATTTGAGATCTTTGTTTAAAAGCTTGAGCAGAGTTGCCTGAAACTACAAAACTAGAACCATTTTAATTTAAGATACAGCCTAAGCCACACAAACCCATATGTTTCTTCTATAGAGGCCCACACAAGTCCTTATAAAAGCCCAGGTCACTCTTTTTTCTCTTGTGCAGACTAAGAAATGCTATTTCTTTCTGCATCTGACATGAGGACACTGAGCGTCAATAACTGACTATGTGACCATGACATCAGTTACGATGAATGACTGAATTAAAGAAAATTGGAAAGAGCAGTACTGTAACGTCCGTGGTCGCTGACTACGAACTCCTTCCATCCAGTCGACTCCCTTCTCTCCAGAGATGTCTGCACATACGGCTGTCCTGTTCCACAGTGATCACCAGGGTGCGCTCACAAGCTCAGTCCAGACTTAAGAAGCCAAAGCACACGCAGGTGGGAGATTGAGCTGATTGCTCCCAGAGCACCCTGGGCTATATGAAGGGACCAGCCCCTTCCTCCCATGCCTGAGCATCATTGTCGTACCCAACGTTTGTTTATGCAAATGGTCTCCTAGTGTCTTCTAGTTCCCAGTGTTTCCCGTACCTGTATCCTGTATCCCGTATCCCGTGCTATACTGGTCAAGTGCCGCACTGAGCTGTAGTCGTGCTGTGCTGCATACCACGCCAGTCCTGCTACACCACGCCTGACGTCTGTCTGCTGCCTAGTCCCAGCCGAGCCTGCCTCTCTACTGTCTGAGCTGCCACAGGTACCCTATACGAACTATAGACTGTTACCTGCGCCCTGTTGGCCAGCTGCCATACCGCCAAGGCGGTAGGGCCCTGTGGGTCCACGAACCCAACGTGACAAGTACCATAAGTTTTGACAGGGTATACCACCAAAACCGGAATACTTAAAAGATCTGCACTATACAGACAGGTATTAACACGGCGCTACACCGCAGCGGCGGTTAACTGTGCAGGCTGTCTGCCCTGCTCTCCCCGTTGCCGATCAGCAGACCGTCGCCGCTGAAATAGGCAATTAACCCCTTCGATGCGCCGGTCGATTGCGATCGCCGCATTGAAGAGGTTTAGAGCAGATCGGCAGCCCCCCACTGCATTTGCAGGGGCTGGCGATCCTTGTCACGGCAATTGGAGGCAGGGCCGCCTTCAGAAATTTCTGGGCGCCATACAGTCAAGAAGTCTGGGTCCCCCCCCCACACTATCGGGGCGGGCGCAAAATAGGAAGGAGGCAGCGGTGAAACTAGTAGGGTCTCTTTGGAGGGGCAGGGCAGAGACAGCTGGTGAGTATCAGGGGGCAAGGTGTAGTGACTAAGACCTTATTCACACGACAGGGTTTCCCGGCCGTGTGACGGCCGTTCATAAAACGGCCGTCGCACGGCCGCCATAGGGACAATAGACCCCTAATGGGGATATTCACACGACCGATTTTTTGTTGGCCTGGGAAACCCGGCCGTCAAAAAATGGGACATGCCCTATTTTCAGCCATTCTCCCGGCCGTCCGGCTCCCATAGAAGTCTATGGGGCCAGATAATACACGGCCATCACTGGCATGTGTCCCGAGTGACGGCCGTGTCTTCCGGCGCTCTCTCTCCGTCTCCTCCTCACAGCGCTGGAGCGGAATCCCCAATCCTCGGCCACAGCTTCGGCAACGCTGTGGCCGGGGATTGGGGATTCCGCTTCAGAAGTGCCTGACGTCACTGTGTCCAGATATGGACACAGTGAAGTCAGGGACTTCTCCTGGAGCGGAAAAAAGGGCCACAGGGTCGGGGATTCTGCTTCAGAAGTGCCTTACGTCGCTGTGTCTATATGGAACCAGTGTGTGTGCAGAGAATCTGGTTGCAGGGGGGCAACATAAACAAAAATGATTGCACTGAAGCTGATGCCTGTACACAGCAGAGTCACTCACCAAATGTAGTTCTGGCTGCTGCAGTCCCTAAGATCTCCCACTGCCGCGGCACACCTTGATGATTTTTTTTTCACCTTCTCTTCACACCACATGGCAAAATTAATTCAGACACCAGACCTCTAAATAATTTCAGACCCCAAACCAGAAAAAAATTCAGACCTATTAAGTAATTCAGACACCTTTCCACCAGACCCCTACCTGCCACCACAGTTTAGCATTCAGGCTTTTATGGTCTATCCAGTGGATATGGGATTTGATAACAAAACATTTATTGGTGGGGATTATCTGCTGAGGCTCTGTGGGGGAGATGTCCAATTTTCTATGGGTGCCTCTTTATAACTACATGGGATTAGGTCTCTATGGAAAGTGAGGAGTGACAGTAGGTGGCTATGTGGTGGAGGCAGGGAGAAAGTGCGAGGTAACATGGCCTCTGTTAGGGGAAGAAGGCTGTAGCAAGGGAGAGCTGCCACGTGGCAGGGTGTAGACACTACGTGGCATGAGAAGGGGGCACACAGATTAATGGGCTCTGTAGGTGAGAGGGCAGTGAGGAGACACCTTGGCAGGTGCTTTGTGGGGGCAGGTGGCACACAGTAGGCAACAATGGCTTCGTGGGGGGGGGGGGCAGGTGGCACACAGTAGGTGACAGGGGCTTTGTGGGGTGCAGGTGGCACACAGTAGTGGACAGGGGCTTTGTGGGGGGCAGGTGGCACACAGTAGATGTCAGGGGCTTTGTGGGGGGGGCAGGTGGTACACAGTAGGCGACTGGGGCTTTGTGGGGGGCAGGTGGCACTCAGTAGCAGACAGGGGATTTGTTAAGGTAAAAACACTTGCCTGGGCTGTGTGGGGAGGGAGGACGGGTCATAAATGATAAGTTTACAGTACAAAAATTATATGGATCATATCTTCTTCACCCCCTTAGGTATTATCTCACTACCCACCTCAGGTTTAAAGGCTATGTAAACCTTTGAATGTGGTATTTGTTGTTTTTTTAATAAAGTTTACCAGTCTGTTCGGTGCTACTTTGTAAGCACTTTTTATTAAAAATTATTTTTACTTTTTGAGATACAGCTGCTTTGTATCCTGTAGACAGTACAGCTGTGTCTTTTGCTAAGACATGAATCCGTCAGTCCTGCGGACCTGACGGGTTCAGTGTCAGCCGTTCTTGTGTGTCTCTCTTCATAACTTAGATATGATCGATAACAGGTGGCTGTCAGAGACACGGAGCACCTGCCGACACTGAACCTGTCAGGTCCGCGGGACTGATGGATTCAGGTCTTAGCAAAAGATACAGCTGTTCTGTCTACATACAGGATACAAAGCAGCTTTATCTCAAAATGTGCAGAGCGTTCCAAAAGCGGAGATTGGGCGCAATTTATCAGTGCGACACTGGACATACATAAGCGGATTATTATTTATTTACCCCATTATTATACCCGCTTATTATACCATGATGTACCCCGCACAGCTTACATACGCCCCCACATTATAAACTGAAATGCCAGCAAAACCCCAAACAAAACTACTACCAATCTAAATCTGCGCTACAAAAGCCAAATGCCACTCCCTCCCTTCTCAGCCCTACAGCATGCCCAAACAGCAGTTTACACCCACAGATCTGGCATTGCCATACCCGGGAGAACCCGGTTAATATTTATGAGGAATGTTTATTCAGTTGCAAAAACTGGGCACAACATATTGTGCTCTAAAATGGCATATCAGTGGAAAATTGTAATTTTCACTCTGCACCATCTTCTGCGCATTAACCCCTTTGCACTACGACATAGCATGTCATGGTGTGGGGAGGTGAAGTATGGAGCGGGCTCACGCGCTGAGCCCGCGCCATACGCTGCGGGTGTCAGCTGTGTATTAGAGCTGACACCCAGGACTAACGGACAGGAAGAGCGGTCGCGCTTTTACAAGAGCCTGTAAAAATTACAATATACTCCAATACATTAGTATTGCAGTGTATTGTACCAGCGATCTACTGATTGCTGGTTCAAGTCCCCTAGGGGGACTAATAAAATGTGTAAAAACAAAAGTAAATAGTTGTTATTAGTGAAAAAAATTAAATAAATATTTAAAGTCCCCAAAAAAACTTTTCACATTTTTCCTCTAAAGTAATGTAAAAAAATTAAAAAAATACACAAAATTGGTATTGCTGCATCCGTAAATGTCAGAACTATTACAATATACCATTATTTAACTCGCACGGTGAACGCCATGAAAAAATAAAGAATTTAAAACGCTATTTTTTGGTCACCTTGGCTCTACCAAAAAAAGGTAATAAAAAGTGCTCAAAAAGCTGTATGTACCAAAAAATGGTACCAAAAATTAAAAATAAAAATTAGAGAAAGAGTTAATTACTTTATAATGAAAAAACATTTATGACCACATGTGGGGTATTGCCGTAATCTGTAGAAATTACTTTATAGATGTTGGGGTGCTTTTTCCTCCTTTATCCTTTATGAAATTTAAAAAATCCAACATTTTAGTGGAAATAATGTTGATATTCATTTTCACGGCCTAATTCTAATAAATTCTGCAAAAGACCTGTGGGGTCTAAATTCTCACTATACCCATAGATAGATTCCTTAAGTGGTGTAGTTTCCCAAATGGGGTTACTTTTGTGTCATTTCCACTGTTTTGGCCTCTCAGGGGCTTTGCAAATGCTACATGGCACCTGAAAACCAAAAGCCAAATAGCGCTCCTTCCTTTCTAAGCCCTGCTATGGGTCCAAACAGCACTTTATTACCACATATGGCGTATTTCCGTAATCAGGAGAAATTGTTTTACAAATGTTGGGGTGCTTTTTCTCCTTTATTCCTTGTAAAAATTAAAAATGGCTACGTTGTTTCAGAAAAAAAGTAGATTTTTACCTTTACAGACTAATTCCAATGAATTCAGCAAAACAACTGTGTGATCAAAACTTTACCCTTAGAAAAATTCCTTGAACGGTGTAGTTTCCCAAATGGTGTCACTTTTGGGGGGTTTCCACTGTTTTGGTCCCTCCAGTGCATTGCAAACGCGACACTGAAAACTGTTCCAGCAAAATCAGAAATCCAAAATCCAAATGGTGCTCCTTCCCTTCTGAGCCCTGCTGTGGGTCCAGACAGCAGTTTATTACCACATATGGGGAATTGCTATAATCGGGAGAAATTGCTTTACATATGTTGGGGTGTTTTTTCTCCTTTATTCCTATTAAAAATTTCTACGTTTTTTCAGAAAAAAGTTGATTTTTCATCTTCACATATGCAATGTTAAATACTTTTGTTTCAAAAAAGACAAAAGTATAGAAGGTATGATACCTTTATTGGCTAACCATAAAAGTTCTATATGCGGCTTTCAGAGCACACAGGCTCCTTCAGGCAAGTTAACAAACTAATGACTTAGAAAAGAGCACAACATTTAGATGTTACACAAAGACAATTAGTACATGAAGTGATATATCATTAAGATAAGCCGGGGCAATAACTGAGGTTATAGGGGTGATGACTTAGGAGTTAAAGGGAATGTGTTGCCAGAAAAACATGTTGTTTTTTTTTAATTAAACATTTAGTGTGTAGGTGATTAAACATTGTTCAAATTTTTTTTATTTTTTTCACGAGTCAGGAAATATTCTAAATTAATTCTAATTTATAATATTTCCCATTGCTGGTCACTAGATGGAGCTATTCCCAAAATTGCAGCATTGAAAAATTGGGTAAAAAGCCCTCGCTCTAGTGAGCTCTCAGCATCCCCCCCTCCTTTATCCTGGCTAGTGCCGGGATAAACGAGGGGTTTGAACAGTCTAACCTCCTACACTGTGTGTCGCCATTTTTTGAGCTAACACACAGTGTAGAAGGTTTACATACAGTAGTAAACGTACACAAACACGAACATACATAGAAATCTCTTACCTGCTCCTGCCGCCGCGGCTCCCTCCGGCCCGTCCGCTCCGTCTGCTGCCGCTGGTCCAAGTGCACAAGTCCGGAAGCCGCGACCGGAAGTAGTAATCTTACTGTCCGGCCGCGACTTCCGGTCCACAGGAAAATGGCGCCGGACGGCGCGCATTTCAAATTGGACTGTGTGGGAGCGGCGCATGCGCAGTTCCCACACAGACGGCGTACATGTTAGTGGATGGAACGGGCCCCGTTCGCAGTCCCTATGGGACTGTGGCTGCCGTATTCCATGTCTGTATGTGTCGTTAATCGACACATACAGAAATGGAAAAAAAAATGGCAGCCCCCATAGGGAAGAAAAAGTGTAAAAATAAGAAAAAGTAAAACACAAACACACAAATAAATATAAACGTTTTTAATAAAGCACTAACATCTTAAACATATTAAAAAAAAAATTGTGATGACACTGTTCCTTTAAGGCATCTGGAGTCAGTCTGATGGGGGATGTGACGTGTGTCCATGTAGTTGCATATAGAACTTAAAAGTATTTAACATTGCATATTGTCTCTGGCTAACACGGTACTACACTATTTTTGACTGTACTTCATCTTCGCATACTAATTCAAATAAATTTAGCAAAAAAACTGTGGGTTCAAAATGCTAATTTACCCCTAGATAAATTCCTTGAGGGGTGTAGTTTCCAAAATGTGTCACTTTTTGGGGTCTTTGCTGTTTTGGCCCCACAAGACCTCTCCAACCTGACATGGTGCCTAAAATATATTCTAAAAAGAAGGAGGCCCCAAAATCTTCTAGGTGCACCTTTGCTTCTGAGGCCTGTGTTTCAGTCTATTAGCAAACTAGGGCCACATGTGGGATATTTCTAAAAACGACAGAATCTGGGCAATAAATATTGAGTTGTATTTCAGGGGTAAAACCTTCTGTGGTACAGAAAAAATGTATTACAAATGAATTTTGGCAAAAAAAAATGAAATTTGTAAATCTGACCTTTACATTGCTTTAATTCCTGTGAAACGCCTAAAGGGTTAAAACACTTTCTGAATGCTGTTTTGAATACTTTGAGGGGTGCAGTTTTCAAAATGGAGTGATTTATGGGGACTTTAATATATAAGGCCCTCAAAGCCCCTTTAGAACTGAACTGCTCCCTGAAAACATAGCCTTTTGAAATTTTCTTGAAAATATGAGAAATCGCTGCTAAAGTTCTAAGCCTTGTAACGTCCTAGAAAAATAAAAGAATGTTCAAAAAACTATGCCAATCTAAAGTAGACATATAGGAAATGTAAACTAGTAACTATTTTGTGTAGTATTACTATCTGTTTTACAAGCAGATACATTTAAACAAATCTTGGTGTTTTTTACAAATAAATATTGAATTTATCGGCCAAATTTTTTCACTAAAATAAAGTATAATATGTCACGAGAAAACAGTCTCAGAATCACTTTGAAAATTCATTCCGCAGTTATTACCACATAAAGTGACATGTCAGATTTGAAAAATCGGCTTCGTCCTGAAGGCCAAAACAGGCTCAGTCCTAAAGGGGTTAAGGACTAAGCCAATTTTGACATTGAAGTCCAGAACTACTCTTATTTTTGCCTCTCTGCATTCCGCCAGCCATTACTTTTTTATTTTTACATTGCCATTGCATATGAGCCATTGTTTAAGTTGTAGTGTTTTTTGGGGTTTTTGCGCGTCACTTTGGGGTACATAGAAATTATTGTCTAAAGGGCTAGTCCCATCACACAAAGTGATGGCATATTGCTAGGATATGGCATCACTATGAGATTGGAGGGGGTCCAACACCTATCCTGTGAATGAAGGAACTGCTGCATTCACTGTTTTTCCCTGCACAGCTTCTGGCCACCCGCTGTGCAGGGAACTGCAACACAGCTCCATTCAAAGAAATTGGGCCGGGCTGCAACACCCTGCACATCCAGTGGCTGGGAGCGCAACTGTGCAGGGAATAACTGAGAAGTGGATGCAGCACTGAATCAGCGCTGTACCCACTTCATTCTCAGGACCTGTTGTATTAGGCCTCTCGCACACAAGAAAATGCTGTCAATTTTCTGTGCAGATTTTTGCTCTGAAAAAAATCTTCAGCACATTTAAGTACCAGCCATGTAGATGAAATTTGAACAAATCTCATCCACATGCTGCAGAACATTTTTCGCATAGAAATCTCAGCATGCTACAGATTTTTAAATCCGCAATATGCCCAATCTGTTACGGATGTTCACAGCAGATTTCACACGTTTCAATGTAGAAGGGGTGAATCTGCTGTGAATCCACATGTAACACATGCAGAATCTGCTGCTGAAATTATGCAGATTCGCTGCAGGAAATTCACTATGTGTGTGAGTCCTCTCCGGGGCTGACTACTGTGTAAGAGTTTGGGCCCACTGAAGGAGCCTTTGGTACTCTGGTGGTCCAGTCTGACCTTGATTATCTGTCACAGATACTGAATTTATAACATTTCTTACATACAGCCAATCTAGTCCAACCTATGCAAGCAATGACTGTCCATAAATTGACACAGACGACAGGATCTTCTCCTGGAGTCGAATCCCCGGTCACAGCGTCGGCAATGCTGTGGACGAGGATTCCGCTTCAGGAGTTTCCCCTGATGTCACTGTCCATATATGGACAGAGACATCAAGCGGAGCGATCCAGGAGCGGAATGCTCGACCACACGGGGATTCAAGGAGCTACAGTGGCGCTATCTACAGGAAGCAAGGGTGTGTGCTATCTACAAGGGGGCTGTGTGGCACTACCTACAAGGGGGCTGTGGGCTGTTGGTCACTACCTACAAGGGGGCTGTGGGCTGTGTGGCACTACCAACAAGGGGGCTGTGGGCTGTGTGTCACTACCTACAAGGGGGCTGTGGGCTGTGTGTCCCTACCTACAATGGGGCTGTGGGCTGTGTGGCACTACCAACAAGGGGGCTGTGGTCTCTGTGGCACTACCTACCAGGGGCTGTGTGGCACTCCCTAACAGGGGGCTGTGTGGCACTCCCTACCAGGTGGCTGTGTGGCGCTCCCTACCAGGGGGCTGTGTGGCGCTCCCTACCAAGGGGCTGTGTGGCGCTCCCTACCAAGGGGCTGTGTGGCTCTCCCTACCAGGGGGCTGTGTGGCACTCTCTACAGGGGGCTGTGTGGCACTTTACTGGGGGCAGTGTGGCGCTCTCTACAGGGGGCTGTGTGGCACTCTCTACAGGGGTCTGTGTGGCGCTCTCTACAAGGGGTCTGTGTGACGCTATCTACAAGGTGGCTGTGTGGCGCTATCTACAAGGGGGCAGGGTGGCTCTATCTACAAGGTGGCTGTGTGGCGCTATCTACAAGGGGGCTGTGTGGCGCTATCTACAAGGGGGCTGTGTGGCGCTACCAACAAGGGGGCTCTGTGGCGCTACCTACGAGGGGGCTGTGTGGCGCTACCTACAAGGGGGCTGTGTGGCGCTACCTACAAGGGGCTGTGTGGCGCTACCTACAAGGGGCTGTGTGGCACTACCTACAGGGGGAATCTGTGAGTGGTGGGCTGATGGTCATTTTACTGTGAGTGTGGGGCTGTTGGTCATTTTACTGTGATTGGGGGGCTGATGGTCATTTTATTGTGAGTGGGGGGCTGATGGTAATTTTACTATGAATGGGGGATGATGGTCTTCAAGTGGTTTTCGCCTCTGACCTCAAATTGAAATGAATAGGAGGCAGAAAATACCTGCGGCGCCCATTTGGAGCTTTTTTACCTGCATCTTTTGCATTAGCTTCAACGGCTTAAGAAAAAACGATGTCAATTCCTGAAGGAAAGCAAAAAACATGTGTGAACATACCCTATGAGTGTAGTGCTTGTTTTTAGCCGTTTTCTGTCTTTCTCGAAACAATTTTTGGTAGGGGTTCCCTGAGGAAATGTTATTTTTCCAGTGCTGCCTCGAGTCCGAAAAGGTTGGGAAACTCTGTACTAGGCTACAAGATCACGCCGGCCTACGCAAGGATCCCGTTGTGGAGCAGGGGCCTAGGCGAGTACAATTTTTGTTTTTGTTTGGGGGCACTGTCTACAAGGGGGAGGTGGGAGACTGTATGGCACTGTCTACAAGGGGGAGGTGGGGGGTTGTATAGCATGATCTACAAGGAGGAGTTGGGGGATTATGGCACTGTCTACAGGGAGGCTGTATGGCAAAATCCACAGGGGGCACTTTAGTGTGAGTGGGCCACTAAGCGGACATTATACTGTGTAGGGGTACTACAGGGGGCATAATACTGTGGGCACAATTAGAGGACAAAATACTGTTTCCTTGAAGGGGTTGTAATATATTATATTATTAAATATTATTATTAGACTTCCGGTGGGCGGGACATCCAGGATCACCGCGTTTTAGCTTCGCTCCTGAGAACGTCTTATTCCATCTAGCCTGACTCTCGGGCATCGCTGCAGAAACTGGTCTCGAGGACAGCTTAACGTCTGGGGATGAGGGAGACCTACCTTTGGAGCGCCATATTGACGTGCCGGAGTCCGCTCTGATAGAGAGCAAAATGGATCGAAGCGGGGGCAGAAGAGGACAGGAGCCGCCATCTTGGCATCGTGGTGAGAGCTTGGAGCAGGGTTTGAGCGTCCCTCAAGGGGGGCGCACAGTGGAGACTCTGACTGCTGTGGAGAGAAGGCACAGTCCTGCCATACAGCCGACAGAGACATGTGTAGAGGTCCCACGTGGTCCCTGCAGTGGTTACTTCACAACTCCTGAGGAGGTTACTGGGAGTACTTCTCGGTATCGCCGGACGCCACAGCACTGTGGGACAGATAAGTACCATCTAACTGTATGACTTTCTGGGGCAGTGTTCAACTCCTGAAATACCTCGGTGGGTGTGCTTTTTAGTGGAACGCTTTGTTACAGCCCTGAAGTGGAGATAGCTTGCCTGGGATGCATTTTTGAATGGATGGACTGTGCAGTCTCAAAATTGAGACAGGAGTGAAACGCCTGTGTGTCACCAACGTGAACCCCTCCTTCACATATACATGGCGGGACCGGTTGTGGATGGTGGTCGCATAACAGTTTAAGACAAAGCTGTCTTTGTATACGGGACGCAAATCACTAGGGTAATATTGACTTTACTAACTGCAGCACTACGCTTCACCCCCTGTCCTGGCTCAAATGCAAAATACTGTTTTTCTTCTTTTGGGTGCAGCCCTGATGCTACAAATGTGAACTCCTATTATCTCCTCCACAGATTACACATACCTTAACCGCCTAGTCACAACTCGCATTGACTCGGGTCACTGAGTAAATGGACAAATATTTACACACTTCTGGGACACCCAGATCTACGCGCTCCTCCGCAATGTCGCACACATCTTCTGTTCAGTCTTCTTCCACCTCATCTGCACAGAAGAAGCAGGGGAAAGGAATGTCCAAAGGCACCAACTTGCCCAACCCCTCACAACGGAGTGAGTTATCGGCGGAGGTGTCAGTGTCTGGAGACATAACTCTGCCAAACCTCTCGGACCCCCCTAGCCCGACATCTCAACATCTTGCAATACAATCTCAGACGGCGGAGGTGGCGCAGGAGGTTTCTCCTCTCCTTGTCCCTATATTTGAGAGACGGTTGGATCTCATACAGACCTCTATAAATACCATTCTGGCTCAGGTGACCACAAATTCGCAGAAAATCGGGGAACTGGAAAATAAAACTCTGTCGTGCGAAATGGATATAACCCGTTTGGAAGCTTTAACGACTGAACAACACGACTGTGGGAGAAACTAGACGATCTTGAAAATCGTGAACGTCTAAATAATTTACGGTTTGTGGGGATACCTGAGGATGTGACGAATGAGTCGCTTACTACTTATTTTTCTATGCTTTGCACTTACAGTTGCCAGAGGATCCGTTATCCATAGAAAGAGCTCATCGCTTGGGTGTCCGGAGAGAACATGACAATGGCGGAAGACCTAGAGCAGTTATAGCCAAATATCATAACTGGACGGTTAAGGAAACGATTCTGAAGGCCTTCAGACAAACCGCCGGAACTCAGGACAAATGGGCACAAAATTTTGATGTTTCAGGATTTCTCAATACAAGTCTCCCAAAAAAGAAAAGCTTTTACGCTAATCTGCAAACACTTACATGAGAATAACATCCGCTTCCAATTGTTATACCCGGTGAAGCTAAAAGTCACGGAGGACGGGCAAACCAGATTGTACGACACGCATGACGCCACGCTCAGAAGATATCGCCCAGCCGAGGCGGTTTGATGTCTTTCAAATTTCCTGTGGAGGAAACTGAGAGGCTTTATTATTGTTTATAAGGTCCTTGACTTCTGTTGATAGAGTGCTTTAGGCACTAGTTTATCTTAGTTAAAAAATGTGCACATATGTGCGAGTGTATTTTGGTTTGATTGTATGTTTTTTTAACCCTGCCACCTCTCTTTAATAGATTGAGAATGTGTATCATGGACCAACCTGGGTCCCCTTGCCCTTCCTTACTAGATGTCCCCCACGCTCGCTGGCAGGGCCGCCATCAGGAATTTCTGGGCCCCATACAGCCAAGATGTCTGGGGCCCCCCCTCCATTACCAGGGGTGGGCAACGGAAATTGTGACGTTTGTACGTTATACGCATTAACTGATTTTGGTGCCGATGTCAATTACAGTGAAGGAACAACATACCATGAGGGAAACAAGAGACAACCAAACTCTGAAACACGTCCCAATACTAGACATGCCATGCGCACAAGTATAATATAATGGCAATAGGGTATACAAAATATATGTATATGAGGCTACATCTATACTGACGAAGCCGGTCGCAGGCGAAATGCGCGTCGAGGCATTCCTGTGCTGTCTCTCCACGTCCCGTGCTGCCATCATGTCCACAGGTATATCCGTTTTCACACTACCTTTTTTGGCATACATCTGTAACTTTTGCCTGTATCTCCTGACGAAGCCGGTCGCAGGCGAAACGCGCCTTTTTTGGCATATATCTTTTTTGGAATATATCTGTAACTTTTGCCTGTATCTGCGCCAGTGATCTGTAGCGGGCACTTGCTATGCACATTTTGCAACGGGCAGCATTTCTTTTATAGATGTAGCCTCATATACATATATTTTGTATACCCTATTGCCATTTTATTATACTTGTGCGCATGGCATGTCTAGTATTGGGACGTGTTTCAGAGTTTGGTTGTCTCGTGTTTCCCTCATGGTATGTTGTCATCTGTACCTGATTGCTATTTCTCCTGATATATGATCCGTTACTCTTGTATTTATTATTGTAATACCATGTATCGTTATGTAATAATAAAGATGTATATTTTTTACTATTCTTTGTAGTTATCTTCTTATTCTATTGGGATGCTATGTCCCTTGCGCTTTTGCGCTTTGTAGGTTGTTTCAGAGTCATATTGGGGATTCTCCTTTTCACTTTACCCTGTTTTGAGGTTCTTTGTAGGTTTAAAATTACAGTGAAGGAAACCATGGAGCCGACAATGACCGGTTAATGCTCCGGATTTTGATCTATTTAGCTAAAACGTATCCGACTGTATGGCATACAGTGGGATACGTCACCTGGGGAATGGCCCAGGGGAAACTCCTGAAGTCACTGCCCATGAACAGAGCTGGAGCCTTCTACTAGCGCTCTGCCCAGGGATGTCCATATACATAAAGTGACGTCCGAAGCTTTGCAAAGCCTGAGTACACGGCCGGAGCGTCGACAATGCTCTGGCCAGGGATTCCGGCCCTAGAGACCACTGATGTCACTTTACACATATGGACAGTGATGTCAGGAGCTTTCCCAGGGACAAAGTCCACGGGTAGAGCACTCGTGATGCTGCCTGGGGACTACTACGCCATTTCATCCTTCAAAAATAAGGTAAACCGACGCCTACCAGCCCGACGGAAGCTAAAAGGACATAATGGAGCCCTATGAATTATAGTTTACGTTGTTTATACTGTAAGGTAGGAGATTTCCTGACTACACGATAAACTTAGGGCAACAACACGATGTGAAGGGGGAAGGGAGGGGGAAGCGCTTGTGAGGATGTAAGGAGAACTAATGCTCCGTTCTTACGTTGCCATTAAAGTTCAATGTGTTTTTCCACAGCAAAAATCGGAGGCTTTCCCTTTGATTCCTGGCGCAGATGCTACAAGCGTGTAGCAGATCCGCACGAGAATAAGGCCCTGTTCACACAGTTTTTGGCCACATTTTTTTCAGCGGAAACCGCGGCAAAAAACGTCCGAAATCGCCTCCTATTGATTTCAACGGGAGGCGAAGGTTTTTTTTTCCCGCGAGAGAAAGAAGCGACATGCTCTTTCTTCAGGCATTTCCGTCTCTGACCTCCCATTGACATCAACGGGAGGCAGAGAAAGCCTGAAGGAATTTCAAGGCAGATGTTTCTGCCAGCAAAAAGCTGTGTGAACAAGGCCTAAGTCCCATTGTCATTCAAAGTTGCTCATCCTCGGGTTTTCCATGTAAGGGTATGTGCACACGTAGTGACCAAAAACGTCTGAAAATACGGAGCTGTTTTCAAGGGAAAACAGCCCCTGATTTTCAGACGTTTTTTGAGCAACGCGCGTTTTTCGCGACGTTTTTTACGTCCGTTTTTGGCGCTGTTTTCATTGGAGTCTATGAGAAAACGGCTCCAAAAACGTCCAAAGAAGTGTCCTGCACTTCTTTGACGAGGCAGTCATTTTACGCGTCGTCGTTTGACAGCTGTCAAACGACGACGCGTAAATGACAGGTCGTCGGCACAGTATGTCGGCAAACTCATTCAAATGAATAGGCAGATGTTTGCCGACGTATTGGAGCCGTATTTTCAGACGTAAAACGAGGCATAATACGCCTAGTTTACGTCTGAAAATAGGTCGTGTGAACCCAGCCTAATATAAATCGCATGCTACTTATTGCTGTGGTGGATTTCTTTTCATCGTTCGAACAAAAATACACTTGGAAAATTTTTCACAGCATGTGAACTGGGTTGCGGAAACCTCATATGCATGGGATGCAGAATCATCGACATGTCATCGGAATCCGTATCAAATCCAACATGTGTGAACGGGGCCTTAGTGGGAGTTAAAAAAAATCTCTGTTAGGCCAAATGCACACGATACTTATTACGTGCAAATTTGTCGCGGGTATTTTCGTGCGGCAAATCCGCAGTGTAATACAGGACCAGCAATGTAAATGAGATCAAGAAATCTCATCTACATGTCGCATTTTCTGCACAAAAACTGACCTGCGGTGCGTATTTGAAAATATGATACATGTCACTTTATCTTTTTTTTCCGCTTGCGAATTGTTTCTAACTAGTTTAAAAAATAATAACATATCTGCACCATAAAACCTGCACCTATTTCCGCATCAAAAATTAAAAACCGCACCTAAAAAAGTATCAAAAAACGCACTATTAGGCCTCATTTACACGAGCGTAATATACGCGCGTGCGACGCGCGTGCTTTTCACGCGTGTCGTACGCACCTATATTACTCTATGGGGGCATGCAGACAGTCCGTGAGTTTTGCTCAGCGTGAGTGCGCTGAAAAAAACTCACGACATGTTCTATAAATCTGCGTTTTTCGCGCATCACGCACCCATTGAAGTCAATGGGTGCGTGAAAACCACGAAGGTCGCACGGAAGCACTTCCGTGCGAACTGCGTGATTCGCGCAAGAGCTGTCAAACTCAGTGTAAACAGAAAAGCACCACGTGCTTTTCTGTTTACAAACATCCGAACGGAGTGTCTTACAGATGACCGAACCGAACTTTACCGGGTTCGGCCGAACTCGTTTTGACCGAACCCGGCAGGAGACAGTCACTGTGCAGGGTGCTGAAAGAGTTAAACTGGTTCAGAACCCTGGACAGTGACTTCCGATTCCAATATACGTGAACGTGTAAAAAAAAAAAAAAGTTCTGACTTACCGATAACTCCCGGCTTCTTCCTCCAGTCTGATCTCCCGGGATGACAATTCAGTCCAAGTGACCGCTGCAGCCAATCACAAGCCAAGCACAGGCTGCAGCGGTCACATGGACTGCCGCGTCATCCAGGGAGGTGGGGCCAGATGTCAAGAGAGGCGCGTCACCAAGGACGCGTCACCAAGGACGCGTCACCAAGGCAACGGCCGGGAAGTTCTCGGTAAGTACGAACCTCTTTTTTTTTAAACAGGTTACTCGATATGGTGATCGGAATGCACTGTCGAGGGTGCTGAAAGAGTTACTGCCGATCAGTTAACTCTTTCAGCACCATGGACAGTGACTGACATCGGCTAGCCTCATCTCTATGATGGCGGCTGCGCGAAAATCACGCAGCCGCGCATCATACACGGATGACACACGGAGCTGTCAAGTGCCTTTTGCGCACGCAAAACGCGGCGTTTTTTTACGCGCGCAAAACGCACACGCTCGTGTAAATTAGGTGCAGATTTTACCTGCGGAATTACCTGCGGTTTTGATACGGATTTTGTGCACCAAATTCCTCAATGTGTGCGTTACAGAATTTGCTGGGGATTTACAGCAAATTAACCCTTTACATTGTAAAGGATGAAATACGTTACAACTCTGCAACATTAGGGTATGTTCACACAGCTTATTTTGTGCCGTTTTTCTGGCCGTAAACGTCTGAAATATCAGAAGCAGAACGCCTCCAAACATCTGCCCATTGATTTCAATGAGAAAAAAACGGCGTTGTGTTCCGATGGGCCGTTCTTTTTACAACGGGCGCATAAAAAAACGGCCGCGAAAAAGAAGTGCAGGTAATTTCTTCAGACGTTTCTGGAGCCGTTTTTCATTGACTCTATAGAAAAAAAGCTCCAAAAACGGCCGTAAAAAACATCTGAAAATCAGCGGTTTTCGCTTGAATATCTCCGTATTTTCAGACTGTTTTTGCTAATTGTGTGAACATACCCTAATAGGCATGCAGCTTATTTAACCCCTTCCCTTCTCAGCCATTTTTGGGATTTTAACTTTTGTTTTTTCCTCTCCATCCTCCAAAAGCTATAATTTTTTTTACTTGAGGGCTTGTTTTTTGCTGTACAAGTTGTAGTTTTTCATGGCACCATTTATTGTACCGCATAATGTACTGGGAAGCTGAAAAAAATTATTTGTGGGGTGAAATGCTGCACGTGCATGAGGTTTTGACAAACCCCATTCACATGAGTTAGGGCTTATTCAGACTAACGTGTTAATCGTCCGTGTGAAGGACGGTTTTTTTAATGGCCGTCACACGGCTGCGTGTATTTCTATGGGGTTATTCACATGGTCGTTGTTCTAACAGACCGTGTGAAGGGCCTGTAAAAAAATAGGACATGTCCTATTTTTGTGCGTTTTCACGGATCCCTCAATAGACTCAAGTCTGTGAAAACGGGTCCCGCACGGCTGCAAATCGGCCGTTCTTCACGTCTGATTTCACACACGTTGGTCTGAATATCGCCTTAGGGCTTATTCACACGAACGTGTCCGTTTTGCACGCGCAAAAAATGCTGCGTTTTGCGCGAGCAAAAGTTCGGTGTGGCATCAGCATATGGTGCGTGGCTGCGTGATTATGACACTCTGTTTTGATGTTACAACACAGTAAAGAAGGAGGGGCTTTTATGTTTCCCCTCTCTTCTTTACCAGCTGTAGCGCGAATCACGCGTGTCACCCGGAAGTGCTTCCGTGTGCCGTGCGCGATTTGCACGCACCCAATGACTTCAATGGGTGCGTGCTGCGCGAAACACGGGCAAAGTATAGGACATGTCGTGAGTTTTACACAGCGCACATACGCTGCGTGAAATTCACTGACAGTCTGAACGGCCCCATTCACTAACATAAGTCCGTGCGACGCCCGTGAAAATCACGCTAGTAGCACAAACGTATAACATGTTTGTGTGAATAAGGCCTTATATTGTAATTTGTAGTGAATTTTCAGTGCGCAATCAGCACCAAAAATAGGAGGCAAGTAAGTGGCCTTATTCAGACGTCCATGTTCGGTTTGTGAAATACGGAGCGTGTATCGGCCATATTTCCCGGACCAACCACAGTTCAGGGAGCCGGGTTTCTAGCATCACAGTTATCTATGATCATAGTCCCTCCCTTCCCGTGGGGATGCTGTCCCCGGTCCTGTACTGAAAGCATCATTACAATATGGGGCAGTATTCCAGCGGAGAGGCAGGGACTCCCAGCAACACTGATAACTGTGATGCTAGGAGTCCAGCTCCATGAATTGTGGTCAGCCTGGGAAATACGGCCGATACACGCTCCGTATGTCACGGACCGAACGCGGCCGTCTGAATAAGGCCTTAGTCTAGTTACACAGTGCGGTGAAATCCCATTTTTTTGCCAAAATTTTTGCAAAATCGCGGCAAAAACGTGATTTGACCGCACTGTGAGAATATAGCCTGACAGCACTTTTCATGTCTTGAATCCTTTTTTTATGCAATTTTCGTAATTGGGGCACGAATCACGCCTTTTTGCCGCAATTTTTATATAATCGCGGCAAAACTGTTCCATTTTTGCCGCTATTACGAAAATCGCGGCAAAAAAACCACTAGGAAAACGAAAAAATACCAAAAAACATTTTAATCAACTTTATACATACTACAAACGGGGTCAGGGGGATGGGAAGCAGGATGAATAGGGGAAAATACTCACCAGCCTGCAGGTCCAGTCGGCAGTGTAGAGGAGCTGGGGGGCGGGATCTCCACACACAGCTTCTGCACATGCTGCATCTTCAACAGGTATGCAGGGGATGCCGCGAGCGTTGCTAGGGGGGTGCCGCGGGCGTAAGTAGGGGCGGGGCGCGAGCGTTCCGAGGGGGGGCCCGTGAGCGTTGCGAGGGGGGGGCAACAGTCCGAAGAGGGGGGCGACGGCAGCCCGGCGGGCCCCTTTTCTTCATCCATGTGGCCGGGCCCCTGACGGGAGTACCAGTAATACCCCCCTGATGGCGGCCCTGCTCGCTGGGACGGGTGTGGCATCGTGACGACAAACAAGATCTGCATACCCATGTCGAGCTTCTAGATACAGGATGAGTAACTTATCGCACAGACCTCAGGAGTTTTGCTCCACCCCAACTTTGCACATGGTGTCATGGAATGTGGCAGGGCTGAACATGCCAGAGAAAAGACGTAAGGTGCTCGCTCACTTAAAATGTCAACAGGCAGATATCATGCTTCTCCAGGAGACACACTGGTGGACAGGTCATTATGTGCCTTTGCGGGCCTCCTGGCTTGATGATCCAGTAGTGTCTACATACTCCTCTAAAACACGGGGTGTGGCGGTATATTTTAGAAGAGGCCTGCCTTATTCCATTACTGAACAACATGTTGACCAGAACGGCCGATGTGTTTACATGACGGTCAAAATTCATCAGCACACATACTTTGCTGAATATCTATGCCCCAAATCAACCCAATAAATTTTTTTACCTTAAACGTACAGACTTCTTGGCTCAAACAGACCACCCCAATTTGATAGTGGCCGGGGATTATAATTTAACCCCTCATCCATCCATAGACAGATCAGGTTCGGACCATGCTGCATTACCTCCTAACTTGCATATAGCCACATTTATAGATCAGCTGTCTTTATGTGACCCATGGAGACTACAAAATCCGAGAGCACGGGAGTACACCTTTTATTCAGCGGTTCATGATTCCTTCTCCGGAACAGTCTTTATTATGCTTTCCACACAATTATTTCCAGGGGTGGTCCGTGCAGACATACATCTTATTTCCATTTCAGACCATGCACTGATTTCAATAACACTGGTTAGGCCAACCTACTAGACCTCTCACAAGGATCTGGAGGTTACCCTCTTACCTATATGAGTCGGAAGACTTTAAAAATTACTTGACAACGCACTGGCATAATTACATTCAGGATCATCTGAACTAATTAGATGAGGTGGCATTGATATGGCTCACGTCTAAAGCGGTGATGAGGGGACACATAATTAGTTACATAGCGTTGAAATGCAAAACGGCGAAGGCACAACTGCTTGAACTACAGGCAAATTTGTTGAGAACACAGGCCTTGCACGTGGGTAACCCTTCACAACACTCAAAAGGAGAATTTTTGGAAGCGCAGTGCTTGTTAAAAAAACATGTTTCTTCAGGGAAATGCCATGTGGCAAGTAAAGTCCACACAAAATACATACTATAGGTGGGGTAACAGGGTAGGCTCTCTGTTAGCATATGTAACATGCCCTACGCGGGACATGTCAAATTTTGTTGGCAAGGGACCCGTACACTGGTTTGACGAGTACTGACGCTCGTGAAATAGAGTCTATCTTTACTAATTACTATGAGGATTTGTATAGAGCGGAGCCAATGGACATGACCGCTATTAACACGTTTCTGGATTAGCTTGAGTTACCTAAACTGTCAGAGGAACACAGGGCCCTGTTAGAGACTGCTATTTCAGAAGATGAGGTGAGATTAGCTATTTCTTCCGCACATAATAAAATATCCCCTGGGCCTAGAGTACTATAAGATGCTGTCTCCAGACATTGTCCCACATCTCACAAGTTTATTTAACAAGATTTATGTTGACGGCCTCACTCTCGACACATTTACTGATGCCAGAACTATACTACTCCCTAAGCCAAAAAAAAGACCCAACTTTGCCCCAATCATATAGACCCATATCACTGCTTAACCAGGACTACAAACTCTTGTCCAAAATACTGGCAACTAGAATACAGACTTTCCTCCCTGCTGTGGCACACCCTTTACAGATGGGCTTTGTTATGGGCAGGTACACATCCAGAAGTATTTGGGCTGTGATTGCGGCAACGGTGGTTGCACAGGAGGATGGCCATCCTCCGACCATGCTGCTGAGTTAGGACGTGGAAAAAGCGTTCGATAAAGTCTCCTGGTCTTTTCTTGAGAAAACGCTGTGTAGACGAAATTTTGGCAATACTTTTCTGGGGTATCTGCACTCGCTGCAATCTCAGGCCGGTACACAGATATTTATAAATGGTCATCTTTCTCACATTTTAGATATATTTAGAGGTACGAAACAAGGTTGTTCTCTTTCGCCCATTTTATTTAATTTGTCATTAGACCCCTTGCTTTACCATATATCGTCTTCATCCTTATTTAGAGGTGTGCCTCTCGGGAATAGTGAGCTAAAGGTCGCAGCATATGCTGATGATCTACTCCTCGTGATTGAGAATCCTAAAACCAGACTGTCTCAGATCTTGGCGGAACTTCAGACAGTTGGCAAACTCTCGGGCTATACTCTAAATGTGGATAAAAGCGAGGCTCTACTATTGAAAGGCCCTGCTAAACCCTAATGGACATCAGGGTTCCCCTTGAAATGGTGTGTAACGGGTGTTAAATACTTGGGAGTGCAGATTACGAGGCGGCCAGAAAACATATATAAACACAATGTCACTGCGTATATTTCTAATTTAGAACAAACGTTAAAACTTTGGAAACATTTTTCCCTCTCTTTCATGGGTAGGGCTAATATCCTGAAAATGGTAGAATTCCCAAAACTTTTGTATATTTTCCAATCATTACCTTTGTACCTTAGACCAAAAGATGAGAAATATATTAATCAACTATATCGGGGTTTCATTTGGGCTGGAGGGAGACCGAGAATTCCGTTTCATGTTCTACAACAGAAGTTTAACAGGGGTTTAACCTTTCCCAACGTCCGGACATATAATTTGGCCGCACTTGTCAGGGTATTATCTGACTGGGCACAAAACACAACTTATTACACCACGCCACAGCTGGACCAAGCGTTTATCCCACACATTTCACTTATGAACTTCTTGCATCTGCCTTATGAGCAATTACCTCAATATGGAAAACTTGGCATAAAGTTTGTATGATACTGCACCTGGAACCAAAGTTCTCGCCGTCCCTTACTCTGGTGAACAAACACTGAGAAGAGGGACCACAATAGTTGGTGGGCACACTAGGAATGCATACAAAAGAATGCCTACCGGCAAGAAAGGCCCTGTTTTCCAACTATAAATTGATTAAAATAACAAAAATTTTATTATGCTATTGTAGCAAAAGACAGACTACACTAAAATTAAAAGTTCAAGTCCATGGCTGACAATGATCAGCACAGTGCACTAAGTAGCAACTCTGTTGTATAGGGATACAGAGTGTTAGCGGCTGCAGAACGCCACACTCTAGTTCACAGACAATTGTCAAAAGTCAGCAGGAACAAGTAGTTAAAATGTCAAAAGAGCCCCCCCCCCCGACATGTTTCGCTACAGATGCAGCGTCTTCAGTGGTATCGGGGCTTAGTCTGGGGACTGCAATAGTTTAGAAGGTCTGGGGTCTGTATGTATTCTATAATCTAGTCTGTGGTCCAAATTTATAAGTCTGAGTAAAAGGGGTTGTCCGGGCACATTGATAGGTCATCAGTATAAAAAACGGTCTGTGCCCGCACCACCCCTTTAATGTATGGTCCTGGGCCCTGGTGTCTAAATTTGTGTGTTTCTATAGGGTCTGGAAATGGCTGCAGAAGTGATGGGCAAAGATGTCTCATCAGGAGAAGTCGCCATAATGGACTGCGTCAAATGTAGAAGAAAAGAAAACGTCTGCCATCAGAGAAGACGTCACTGGATCTATAGGGGATCTCCTCTCCGGACATGTCTGTTGCAGATAATTCTTGTATTCTATCTACATATTTCTGTGTACCCAGAGCTAATAGACGAATGCGTGTTACCATTCCCATTGTCAGGAGGATGTGTCCCTACACATCCCTTTGACAAGGGGAATCGTAACAACCATTTGTCAATGCTCACACAAAAAGGTGATGTTCACTATAGACATGGCAGAGCAGCGGTGGGGAAGGTGGGCCCAAGTTTGTGGAACAGACCAGGGCCTATGGTCTACTTAATCCGCTACTGCCGGCCATTCAGCGCCTTTCTACGAGTGAAGCGGCGCGATACTTTGCACCGCTTGCGTCGTTGAAAGGCGCTGATTGACAGGCAAGCGTTCAACCCCAGGAGACCTGCGCAGAAGAGAGCAGGTCTCCTTTGCAGCCGGACGGCGTGGGAACGGGATTAGCGTGAGTTTAAATAGTTTGTTATTTTATCGTAATAAAAAAGTGTGTGGCATTATCTACGGGAGTGGCTTTATCTACCAGGGGGGGCTTTTTCTATGGTGGGGCTCTATCTACAGGGGGGCTATATACTGGGGTGGGCTGTATGTTGAGCACTATATACAGGGGTGGGCTATATCTACAGGGGAGCTATATACAGGGGTGGGCTATCTGTGGAGCACTATATACAGAGGTGGGCTATATCTACAGGGGCTATATACAGGGGTGGGCTTTCTAAGGAGCACTATATACAGGCGTGGGCTATATCTACAGGGGGGGCGATATACAGGGTTGGGCTATACGTGGAGCACTATATACAGGGGTGGGCTATATTTACAGGGGGCTATATACAGGGGTGGGCTATCTGTAGAGCACTATAGGGAGAGCTATATGTGGGACACTATGCAGGGGTGGGGGCCCTATCTACAGGGGGCTCTATGTGGGGCACTATCTACAGGGGGCTCTATGGCAGGCACTATCTACAAGGGGCACAGTGTGTGTGTGGGATATGGTGTATGGTGTTATTATAATTAGGGGTGTAGTGTGTGGTATAATGAGAACTTTATCTTTGTTTATAGGTGTAGAAATGTAGGAAAAGTGAGAAGCTGAAGACATCTAAGCGGCAAACTGCAGAAATGGGCTGTGACCGGGAAAAGTCATCATAGAGGTCTGGACCGGATGGAGAAAAAGAACTAGAATCTGAGACGTCACCGGTGAGTCACTTAATGTAAATGTTCATTCTGCCTCTAATCAGCACTGTAGTCACTGTAGGATCTGCAGCGAGATGATGGGTGGTATGAGTATGTTTTTTTGTTTTTTTTTGTGAAACAGCATCTCCCAGCATATCCTTACCATTGTTCGGACCATGCTGGGAGCTAGAAACAATTTAATGTAAATCTATACGTCAGGGGTTGCACTAAATTGAGCTGTATTTGTGCTGGTGCTGTATATACACTGTGTTCCAAATTATTATGCACATTGGATTTAAGTGTCATAAACATTTCATTATTAGTTTTTCAATTAAACTCATGGATCGTATTGTGTCTTAGGGCTCTTTGGATCATTGTAATCAATCTCAGACACCTGTGATAATTAGTTTGCCAGGTGTGCCCAATCAAAGGAAAACTACTTAAGAAGGACGTTCCACATTATTAAGCAGGCCACAGGTTTTAAGCAATATGGGAAAGAAAAAGGATCTCTCTGCTGCCGAAAAGGGTGAAATAGTGCAATACCTTGGACAAGGTATGAAAACATTGGATATTTCAAGAAAATGTAGGCTTGATCATCGTACTGTGAAAAGATTTGTGGCTGATTCAGAGCACAGATGGGTTTGTTCAGATAAAGGCATAATGAGGAAGGTTTCTGCCAGACAAATTAATAGGATTAGGAGAGCAGCTGCTAAAATACCATTGCAAAGCAGCAAACAGGTATTTGAAGCCGCTGGTGCCTCTCGAGTCCCACAAACCTCAAGGTGTAGTATCCTCCAGAGGTTTGCAAGTGTGCATAAAGATATTATTCGGCCACCCCTAAACAATGCTCACAAGCAGAAACGGTTGCAGTGGGCTCAGAAATACATGAAGACTAATTTCCAAACCGTGTTGTTTACTGATGAGTGCCTTGCAACCCTGGATGGTCCAGATGGAAGGAGTAGTGGATGGTTGGTGAATGGCCACCATGTCCCAACAAGGCTGCGACGTCAGCAAGGAGTCATGTTTTGGGCTGGAATCATGGGGAGAGAGCTGGTAGGCCCCTTTAGGGTCCCTGACGGTATCAAAATGACCTCTGCAAAGTACGTAGAGTTTATGACTGACCACTTCCGTGGTACAAAAAGAAGAACCGTGCCCTCCGTAGCAAAATTATCTTCATGTATGACAATGCACCATCTCATGCTGCAAAGAATACCTCTGTGTCATTGGCTCCTATGGGCATAAAAGGAGAGAAACTCATGGTGTGGCCCCCATGTTCCCCTGACCTCAACCCTATTGAGAACCTTTGGAGCATCCTCAAGCAAAATATCTATGAGGGTGGGAGGCAGTTCACATCAAAACAGAAGCTCTGGGAGGCTATTCTGACATCCTGCAAAGATATTCAAACAGAAACTGTCCAAATACTCACAAATTCAATGGCTGCAAGAATTGTGAAGGTGATATCAAAGAAGGGGTCCTATGTTAACATGTAACTTGGCCTGTTAAGTTTCTTTTGATTGAAAGAGCTTTTGATTTCTGGAAATATGACCTCCTGATGCTGCAAATTCAACAATTTACCATTTTAGTTCTCTTTACAACCTTTAAAATGTTTTGATCTCTGTTGTGCATAATAATTTGAAACCGTGCATTTTGAGTTTTTTACTTCTAAAAAAAAATCTGTTATCATTAGGAGATTTGTTCAATAAAATTTGCATTATACTCCAACGGTTGATGGCTTGAAGATTATACTGACTGTCATTTGCATCGACTATTTAGGAAAATGAGCGAAAAATAACATTTGCATAATAATTTGGAACGCGGTGCATGTATTGAACTTGGTTCTGGGGCTGTATTTATGTACTGAGCACTATTCTGGTGTTGTGTATAGAACTATATTGCTTGTAAAATGTACAAATGTTTTTATGCTCGAGTTACATAAAAAGAAATGTGGAAAAGAAATGACACGTCGATTGGTAGAGAAAACAAACATGGCGAGGGGGAAGGAGATGTCGGGAAAGAGGTTGGGGGGGGGGCGCCAAACTGAATCTTTACCCCGGGTGCTGGAGAACCTGGCTCTGATTCTGGGACTCACAAACAAGGATTGATGGCCTATACTCAGCGGATACATAGACTTCAGAGGCTTGAGTTCTATAGGACTGAGTCCCGGGCAATGATTTGCAGTGAGAAACGGAGGTTTAGATCTGGGTACGCATGGCTGGCACTTCACTGTGCCTTATTATGACATGTATAGTATTGGCAGCTGGAGTGGATGCTGTATTGTTGTTGACAAAATGTTGAAAACTGAATAAAAACAACTTTGAAAAAAAATAATATTATTTTATACTGTATAATAGTATACAGTACCGAATCTTGCTAGGAACTCTATAGGAAAGCAGGAGGGTCTTCCTCTTCTGCCAGGGGTCGACTCGGGAAACCCCCACCTGAGCTCAGTACACACTCACAAGCGGTTATGGTGAAACTACTCAACAGTTTTATTTAGTGAGAGGTAAACACGGGTGATCTGAATAAGAATTATGCAAATAAAGAAATATAGCACAAATGACATAACAGTTACAGTTCTGTGTGATTGACCCCCTAGTGGTGGGCATGGACTATATGCCATGCCTGGCTGGTACAACACATATCAATATTCCCTGAAATGTTATGGGGATAACAAAGGGTTAAGATACTGTCTTCACCAAACAGGAACCGTTGGTATATATATATATATATATATATGTATATATATATATATATATATATATATATATATATATATATATATATATATATATATATATATATATATATATACAGTGAAGGAAATAAGTATTTGATCCCTTGCTGATTTCGCAAGTTTGCCCACTGTCAAAGACATGAACAGTCTAGAATTTTTAGGCTAGGTTAATTTTACCAGTGAGAGATAGATTATATATATATAAAAAAAAAAAAAAAAAAAGAAAATCACATTGTCAAAATTATATACAGTATATTTATTTGCATTGTGCACAGAGAAATAAGTATTTGATCCCTTTGGCAAACAAGACTTAATACTTGGTGGCAAAACCCTTGTTGGCAAGGACAGCAGTCAGAAGTTTTTTGTAATTGATGATGAGGTTTGCACACATGTTAGATGGAATTTTGGCCCACTCCTCTTTGCAGATCATCTGTAAATCATTAAGATTTCGAGGCTGTCGCTTGGCAACTCGGATCTTCAGCTCCCACCATAAGTTTTCGATGGGATTAAGGTCTGGAGACTGGCTAGGCCATTCCATGACCTTAATGTGCTTCTTTTTGAGCCACTCCTTTGTTGCCTTGGCTGTATGTTTTGGGTCATTGTCGTGCTGGAAGACCCAGCCACGAGCCATTTTTAATGTCCTGGTGGAGGGAAGGAGGTTGTCACTCAGGATTTGACGGTACATGGCTCCATCCATTCTCCCATTGATGCGGTGAAGTAGTCCTGTGCCCTTAGCACAGAAACACCCCCAAAACATAATGTTTCCACCTCCATGCTTGACAGTGGGGACGGTGTTCTTTGGGTCATAGGCAGCATTTCTCTTCCTTCAAACACGGCGAGTTAATGCCAAAGAGCTAAATTTTAGTCTCATCTGACCACAGCACCTTCTCCCAATCACTCTCAGAATCATCCAGATGTTCATTTGCAAACTTCAGATGGGCCTGTACATGTGCCTTCTTGAGGACCTTGCGGGCACTGCAGGATTTTAATCCATTACGGCGTAATGTGTTACCAATGGTTTTCTTGGTGACTGTGCTCCCAGCTGCCTTGAGATCATTAACAAGTTCCCCCCGTGTAGTTTTCGGCTGAGCTCTGACCTTCCTCAGGATCAAGGAAACCCCACGAGGTGAGATTTTGCATGGAGCCCCAGATCGATGTCGATTGACAGTCATTTTGTATGTCTTCCATTTTCTTACTATTGCACCAACAGTTGTCTCCTTCTCACCCAGCGTCTTACTTATGGTTTTGTAGCCCATTCCAGCCTTGTGCAGGTCTATGATCTTGTCCCTGACATACTTAGAAAGCTCTTTGGTCTTGCCCATGTTGTAGAGGTTAGAGTCAGACTGATTAATTGAGTCTGTGGACAGGAGTCTTTTATACAGGTGACCATGTAAGACAGCTGTCATTAATGCAGGCACCAAGTTGATTTGGAGCGTGTAACTGGTCTGGAGGAGGCTGAACTCTTAATGGTTGGTAGGGGATCAAATACTTATTTCTCTGTTCACAATGCAAATAAATATATATAATTTTGACAATGTGATTTTCAGTTTTTTTTTTATATAATCTATCTCTCACTGGTAAAATTAACCTAGCCTAAAAATTCTAGACTGTTCATGTCTTTGACAGTGGGCAAACTTACAAAATCAGCAAGGGATCAAATACTTATTTACTTGACTGTATACATATATATACATAAATATATATATAAATATATATATATATATATATACATAAAGATCCTATTGTAGGATTGAAACGTTGCTGTTAGTTTGGATTGAATAAACCACCATTTTTTTCATGTTGGAGTGCTGCAAATTTTCTTCTGCTATATATCATTATACGTCCTAGGATCGGGACGTTTTGCTGGGCACCTGGTCGATTATTCATTAGTGAGTGCTGCTGTCTTCTTGTGTGCTATATATATATATATATATATATATATATATATATATAAAATGAGGGACTCACATCAAACATCTTTAAGGATTGTATACAATTATTTTAACAAACATTGTTTGAATTCAATTATACATCAAACTTAGTTTTTTACATTCCATGTTATCTGCTAAGTTCTAGTCTAAAGATGCTTATTCAACAGAAAGCAATAGCTCCAGCTATGTGGAAATGATGTTATCTTAACAAGCGATATCTTTTATATCCAAAATATCACGGGCCTCTCCAGGGATGTATACAGAATGGTGCATCTAACATTTACACAATAATTTACGTTTTACTTGCAGTGGCTCCACGTATTACAAATGGTGCTTTAGGTATAATCGGGTTCATTGGTGTGTACAGGCAGAACTGTTGTCTCTGAGCTGCTTATGTAGATAAAGCAATAGATATGGGAGGCAACTTCTTGTCTCATAAAATGTTACTTATTTCTGCAAGCATGAAAGCTTGTACGCCAGGGTTGATGGAACTTAAAATAATAGGAATTTTCTCCTTATGTTCTTAAACTGCAATCCGTCTTGGCAAGCCATCATTCTTCAATAATCACTAACGTTTTATGAGAGAATAAATTGGTTCAGTAAATTATATTATTCTTGAAAGTGAAGAAATAAAATGGGTCTGATGCTGAAACAGGGCTCCTCACATTCTCCCACAGTCACAGCAGTGACATCCATGCTTTTACAATTTTTACATTGATTTTCATCTTGTTGCTAAGCCTATTGCAAATTATTTTTTGTATATGTTTTACTCTGCTTAGCCATACAATTCTATTCTATGTTTTTTATTTTGAATTCTAGAACTAATGGTAATTTTGCTATAACATTTAATATATTACAGATTACATTGCTTTAAAGCATAACATTTATAACAAATGTAACAAAATAAATGGGTGCTGTGAATTCACATTAATTATTTGGTTAATATATTATAGAGGATGGAGCTCAAGTTCTGTAATCGTCTGCTCATTCTACCCAGTCTTCTTTGTCAATTATAAATACTTTGCAGCCTTTGCTAGAGGGAACAAACTGAATACGAGGACTCTTATCTATTAGCCAGAGTAAAGGACAGCTATGTTATAGTGATCTCCATCACTCATGAGTTCCTTTTTTCGATACCAGAATTTGTCCAGGATTCATTCAATTTCACAAAAATTACCAATCGGGAGAGATTGCACATGCACTGGTTTGATGTACAGAAATCTAAAATGGCTGCGAACGGAGCCTTTATTTATAGGTTCATTCTTTCACTTAACACACATTAACCAATCAGATGATGCCAAGTATACAAATGCATACATTCAAAAATACTTCTATATAAGGTAATGACTTTCTTCTTTGAATCTTTCAATCCTTTCAAACAGATCTGGTGTAAGGGATCTGCCAGGCACAGCTTCGGGGTTAACTCCCATAGGTAATCAGTCTACACCTGAATCTACGTCTCTGAGACTGACTCCATCTTCCACCACTCAGGATGGCAGGCTTAGGAGTGGGAGAGCCTATCGCAGCCTGGCCAGACGGAGCTAGCTCCCGCCCTCTGTCTATTTATACCTGCCTTTCCTGTTCCTCCCTTGCTTGTGATTCTTTCCGTGTGGTTTCCTGGCCCAGCTACAGCTCCTAACTATTTGATCCTGCTCCATACTGACCCTGGCTTACTGACTACTCTCCTGCTCTGCGTTTGGTACCTCGTGCTCTCCTGTTTTGACTTGGCTCGTTCACCACTCTGTTGCTCACGGTGTTGCCGTGGGCAACTGCCCCTTTCCCTTTGCTTTGTATTCCCTTGTATGTTTGTCTCGTGCACTTACTGAGCGTAGGGACCGCCGCCCAGTTGTACCCCATCGCCTAGGGCGGGTCGTTGCAAGTAGGCAGGGACAGAGTGGCGGGTAGATTAGGGCTCACTTGTTCGTTTCCCTACCCCCGTCGTTACATAATCACAAGCCCATACCTAGTCTACCCTGGTCCCTGACACCACTATGGACCCCCTTGAGACCCTGGCTCAGCAAATGCAGGGTCTCTCCCTACAGGTCCAGGCCCTGGCTCAGAGGGTCAACCAGCCTGATGCTACCTTGGTAGTTCCCCTCACCTCACCTCCTGAACCCCACCTCAAGTTGCCCGACCGATTCTCAGGGGACCGGAGGGCTTTTCTCTCCTTTCGGGAGAGTTGTAGGCTTTACTTTCGCTTAAAGCCTCATTCCTCAGGTTCTGAGAACCAGCGGGTGGGTATAATTATATCCCGGCTCCAGGAAGGGCCCCAAGAGTGGGCCTTCTCCTTGGCTCCTGACGCCCCTGAACTTTCCTCCGTTGATCGTTTCTTTTCTGCTCTCGGACTCATTTATGACGAGACTGACAGGACTGCCTTTGCCGAGAGTCAGCTGGTGACCTTACGTCAGGGTAAGAGACCTGTTGAGGAGTACTGTTCTGACTTTAGGAAGTGGTGCGTAGCTTCTCGGTGGAATGACCCTGCCTTAAGGTGCCAGTTTAGGTTGGGTCTGTCGAACGCCCTGAAAGACCTGTTAGTTAGCTATCCCTCTTCTGACTCCCTAGACCAGGTTATGGCTTTAGCGGTCCGACTTGACCGACGTCTCAGGGAACGACAACGTGAAAGTTTATGTGTTTTCTACTCCGACTCCCCCAGGTTCCGTTGCTTCATTCCTCCCCGGAAGACTCAGAGGTACCTATGCAACTCGGGGCCTTCGTGTCCCCCCAACAACGTAGAGATTTCCGCAGGAAGAATGGTCTCTGCTTCTACTGTGGGGATGACAAGCATCAAGTGATCAACTGTCCTAAGCGTAAGAATGCAGCCGGAGAACTTCCGCGCCTAAGTGATCATCGGGGAGGTCACTTGGGCGCACAGGTATTTCCCGTAAATATGAAACGTAATAAGATCTTGCTTCCCTTTCAGGTCTCTTTTGGTGGTAGGTCTGCTACCGGCAGTGCCTTCGTGGATTCAGGGTCCTCTGCTAATATCATGTCTGTGGAATTTGCTATGTCTCTTGCTATGCCTTTGATTGATTTGCCTAAACCTGTCCCGGTAGTGGGTATCGACTCCACTCCTCTTGCTAATGGTTATTGTACAGAGCATACCCCTGTTTTTGAACTCCTTGTTGGCTCCATGCATTTGGAGCAGTGCTCTGTACTGTTGATGCAGGGATTATCGTCCGATTTGGTTTTAGGCCTTCCCTGGTTGCAGTTGCATAATCCCACGTTTGACTGGAATACTGGGGAGCTTACCAAATGGGGTAATGAATGTTTGACGTCATGTTTTTCTGTTAATTCTATTTCTCCCCCTGAGGAGGTGAACACGCTACCTGAGTTTGTTCAGGACTTCGCTGATGTTTTCTCTAAGGAGGCCTCCGAAGTGTTACCTCCTCATAGAGAATACAATTGCGCTATAGAATTGGTACCAGGAGCTAAGCTTCCTAAGGGTAGGATATTTAATCTTTCTTGTCCCGAACGTGAAGCCATGAGAGAGTATATCCAGGAATGCCTGGCCAAGGGTTACATTCGCCCCCCACAACTTCTCCGGTAGGTGCTGGCTTCTTCTTCGTAGGGAAGAAGGATGGTGGTCTTAGGCCATGCATTGACTACCGTAACCTGAATAAGGTCACTGTAAGGAACCAGTATCCCCTTCCTTTGATTCCTGATCTCTTTAATCAGGTTCAGGGGGCCCAATGGTTCTCTAAGTTTGATCTACGGGGGGTGTATAACCTTATCCGCATCAAAGAGGGGGATGAGTGGAAGACCGCGTTTAACACGCCCGAAGGTCATTTCGAATACCTCGTCATGCACTTTGGGTTGTGTAATGCTCCGGCGGTCTTCCAGAATTTCATAAATGAGATTTTGAGTGATTACCTGGGGATATTTCTTGTAGTGTACCTTGATGACATACTGGTGTTTTCCAAGGACTGGCCCTCCCACATTGAGCATGTCAGGAAGGTGCTCCAGGTCCTTCGGGAAAACAAACTGATTGCAAAAACCAAAAAATGTGTGTTTGGGGTATAGGAGATACCATTTTTGGGTCAAATCCTCACTCCTCATGAATTCCGCATGGACCCCGCCAAGGTTCAGGCTGTGGCGGAATGGGTCCAACCTGCCTCCCTGAAGGCGTTACAGTGTTTTTTGGGGTTCGCTAATTATTACAGGAGATTTATTGCTAACTTCTCGGTCATCGCTAAGCCTCTTACGGACCTCACTCGCAAAGGTGCTGATCTCCTCCACTGGCCTCCTGAGGCTGTCCAGGCTTTTGAGGTCCTTAAGAAGTGCTTTATCTCGGCCCCGATGCTGGTTCAGCCCAACCAAATGGAGCCATTTATTGTGGAAGTTGACGCATCCGAGGTAGGAGTGGGGGCTGTCTTGTCCCAGGGTACCAGGTCCCTCACCCATCTCCGCCCCTGTGCCTACTTCTCCAGGAAGTTTTCGCCCACTGAGAGTAACTGTGATATTGGCAACCGCGAACTCTTAGCCATTAAATGGGCATTTGAAGAGTGGCGCCACTTCCTGGAGGGGGCTAGGCACCAGGTAACGGTCCTTACCGACCACAAGAATCTGGTTTTCCTAGAATCTGCCCGGAGGCTAAACCCGAGACAAGCTCGATGGGCGCTATTTTTTACCAGATTCAACTTTTTGGTTACCTATAGGGCTGGGTCTAAAAATATTAAGGCCGATGCACTGTCGCGTAGCTTCATGGCCAGCCCTCCTTCGGAGGAAGATCCTGCTTGTATTTTGCCTCCCGGTATAATCATTTCTTCTATTGATTCTGATTTAGTCTCTGAAATTGCGGCTGATCAAGGTTCAGCTCCCGGGAACCTTCCTGAGGACAAGCTGTTTGTTCCCCTGCAATACCGGCTAAGGGTACTTAGGGAAAATCATGACTCCGCACTATCTGGTCATCCAGGCATCCTGGGTACCAAACACCTCATTGCCAGAGACTATTGGTGGCCTGGGTTGCCTAAAGACGTTAAGGCCTACGTCGCCGCTTGTGAGGTTTTTGCTAGGTCCAAGACTCCCAGGTCCCGACCAGCGGGCTTACTACGTTCGTTGCCCATTCCCCAGAGACCTTGGACACATATCTCCATGGATTTTATCACCGATTTGCCTCCATTCCCAAGGCAAGTCGGTGGTGTGGTTAGTAGTAGACCGCTTCAGTAAGATGTGCCACTTTGTGCCCCTCAACAAACTACCCAACGCCAAGACGTTAGCTACCTTGTTTGTCAAACACATCCTGCGTCTCCATGGGGTCCCTGTCAATATTGTTTCGGACAGAGGGGTACAATTTGTTTCTTTGTTTTGGAGAGCCTTCTGTAAGAAGTTGGAGATTGATCTGTCCTTCTCCTCTGCCTTCCATCCTGAAACCAATGGCCAAACTGAGAGGACTAATGAATCTCTAGAACAATATTTAAGGTGTTTTATCTCTGACTGTCAATATGATTGGGTCTCATTCATTCCCCTCGCTGAATTTTCCCTTAGTAACCGGGTCAGTAACTCGTCAGGGGTCTCCCCCTTTCTCTGTAATTTTGGGTTTAATCCACGGTTCTCCTCTGTTTCACCTGGTAGTTCCAACAATCCCGAGGTAGAGGTCGTTCATCGGGAACTGTGCACAGTCTGGGCCCAGGTTCAGAAGAACCTAGAGGCGTCCCAGAGCGTACAAAAAACTCAGGCTGATAGAAAACGTTCTGCTAACCCCTTGTTTATGGTCGAGGATCTGGTGTGGTTATCGTCTAGGAACTTGCGTCTTAAGGTCCCGTCCAAGAAGTTTGCTCCCCGGTTTATTGGGCCGTATAAGGTCATTGAAGTCCTCAACCCTGTCTCCTTCCGGCTGGAGTTACCCCCATCTTTTCGTATACACGACGTGTTTCATGCCTCCCTCCTTAAACGCTGTTCCCCGTCCTTGGCTCCCTCGAGGAAACCTCCTGTTCCCGTTCTCACCCCTGAGGGGGTGGAATTCGAGGTGGCCAAGATTGTGGACAGCAACATGGTCCAAGGCTCCCTCCAGTACCTGGTCCATTGGAGAGGATACGGGCCTGAGGAGAGGACTTGGGTACCCGCCCGGGATGTTCACGCTGGGGTATTGGTCAGGAAGTTCCACCTTCGTTTCCCCAGTAAACCAGGTCCACTTAGAAAGGGTCCGGTGGCCCCTCATAAAAGGGGGGGTACTGTAAGGGATCTGCCAGGCACAGCTTCGGGGTTAACTCCCATAGGTAATCAGTCTACACCTGAATCTACGTCTCTGAGACTGACTCCATCTTCCACCACTCAGGATGGCAGGCTTAGGAGTGGGAGAGCCTATCGCAGCCTGGCCAGACGGAGCTAGCTCCCGCCCTCTGTCTATTTATACCTGCCTTTCCTGTTCCTCCCTTGCTTGTGATTCTTTCCGTGTGGTTTCCTGGCCCAGCTACAGCTCCTAACTATTTGATCCTGCTCCATACTGACCCTGGCTTACTGACTACTCTCCTGCTCTGCGTTTGGTACCTCGTGCTCTCCTGGTTTGACTTGGCTCGTTCACCACTCTGTTGCTCACGGTGTTGCCGTGGGCAACTGCCCCTTTCCCTTTGCTTTGTATTCCCTTGTATGTTTGTCTCGTGCACTTACTGAGCGTAAGGACCGCCGCCCAGTTGTACCCCGTCGCCTAGGGCGGGTCAGTGCAAGTAGGCAGGGACAGAGTGGCGGGTAGATTAGGGTTCACTTGTTCGTTTCTCTACCCCCGTCGTTACATCTGGTATTCATTAGTTTGGAATGCCAGATGACATTATCTTTACCCTCCCCAAATGATAGGGAATATCTTCTTTTTAAGAGAATCTTAAAACATATCTCATACATATCTAATTGAATAAAATGCAGTTATTTTGATAATAGTTCCACTCTTTTTGACAACTATTCTATCCCTATGGGACCCAATATCCTCTGAAGGTGAAAACTCGGATCCTCTTATCCCTTCCTAAACTAGAATAGTGGTCATTAGATTGGGGAATCTACTTACCATGAGTTACAGCCGAAAGTGTGGTATATGGCGGATTACACGGGTAGCCATATAAACAGTGGGATCATCAAACTTGCCTTGAGATCCTTTCCCACAGATCATCTGTAAATCGTTTACCTAAGAATAGGGTGTTCCTAGCCAGGGAACATGTACTAGGGATTTAGCCTTACTTGGGTTTGGCTTCCCCCTTGAACAACATATGATTTGGTAAGTTACTGTAAGGAAAATCATTATTTTCCCATACCCAAGTGGCTGGCTGGAGTCTAGCTAATGTACAGGTTCCTACTGCCCCCATAGGTATCCATTTATATGCATTATGACCACACAATATATAGATATCATCTAGAAGCTTAAAGGCGCCACTCACATGATGTACCATCATATCTGCAAGTTCCACAAGTCACCATGGTAACTAGTCTTGTTACCCATGGGGCTATGATATCTATCCTGTCTGCATATAGAAGGGTCACTTTGATTATAATTATCTCCAAGATCAGGAATAGTATTTTCTCCTTTCGTGAAATTTGATGTCCATCTCCAAGCTGGATCATGCACATGCTGGCCCAAACAGTCATTTGAATATGGAATGTTAAAGCCTAGATCATCTGAGGCCTTCTGAAAGCTAATTTTCAATTTCTTACTAGTAGTATCTCCCAACTTAAGTGCTGTCATATGGACCCTTTTCCAACTTCCTGGGTTTCGTTGTCTATAGTCCATCATCCATGGGTTCACTCTTTTAGTATCAAAATTCCAAAACATGCCCCACCCATCAAAATTTAAAAACATGCCACACTATTGGAAGAGGGACACTAACATTCGTCCACATATTGTAATCGTACAATGTCAAGTTCCAACAATCGGACCCAAGTTAGTAATTTTTTACTACAGTCTGATGATATTTGATAACATTTTTGTCTCAATACTCCTTTAGTATATCATTTAGGGTTGTAATACAAAGGAGTAGAAGATAGGTTACAATGATGAAGCCCCGGGGTTCAGAACCTTTTTGCAGTGACTCGTATATATCCAGGAAACTTTCCCTTAAAGCTTTACCGAAGTGGGAGTGGCCAGCTGGACTTGATATGGTTAATCAAATCTGGGCTCAAGAGTTCACAGGACATGTTTCTTTACCATTATCCAGTCTCTGGGCTTCACACAATGAGACCCTGCAAGGGAGTCTGGATCTGGAAGGGAACCATAAACACCATGATACAAAGAACCTCGATTTTTATTTAGTGCTCCCACATATGCAGTAAGATCTGAGTGCAAATGTTGGAGCTGTTGAGGAAAATATAGGCCTGTTTTGGGTGGACATCCAAACAATATCTCATATGGGCTCAACCCTATCTTTCTGTTTGCAGTGACTCTGACTTAATGTAACGCTATTAGAAGGCATTCTATCCATGGTTTTCCTGTCTCAGCCATTGCCTTTTGAATTTTTAACATCAGTGTAGCATTCATTCTGTCTACCTTCCCACTACTCTGAATGTGATCGGATGTATGGAACGCTTGTTCAATGTTTAATGCTGACATTACTTCTCTAAGTATTTCTCCTGTGAAATGTGTGCCTCAGTCACTTTCTATGGTTTCTGGAACACTATACCCACATACCAGTTCATTGAGCAGATTCTTAGCCGTGGTTTTTGCATTGGAGGTTGCCACAGATCATGCTTCGACCGTTCTGGAACAATATCAACACAGACAAGGAGATATTCATACCGACCAACCTTGGGTAGAAGGATGTAATCAATCTGCAGTCGCTGGAACGGGTACAATGGCCTTGGGGTATGCTTCACGGGGACTTTTACTTTTCTCCCTGTCTTATGGCTGGCACAGAGAAGATACGTCTGTCCATATCGTGTAGCAGTGTTGTTGTTCCCAGGGGCAACCCAGAACCTGGAAACTAAACTTGCCATTGCTTCCTTAGCCGCATGTATTGTCCATGTGTCAAATGATGTGTCATCATAGGGTATAGAACCAGGGGTAGGCACAGTTTACCTTCTGTCTACCATAGCCCCTCTTGGTCCTCTTTTGCCCTTTCTACTTCCATTGCCTGTTTTTGGAGTAATCTGAGTATTATCATATCAACCGCACCCTGGCCTGCTTCCGCAGGTTAATAGCATTATTGTGGGTAGGGGCATCAGTGCAGCTGCCTTGACCGCCTCATCTGCCATTTGACCTATGACCTCTGGTGACTGTTCCCTTGTATGTGCCTGGAGTTTTATAATGGCTGCTTTTTTTTAGGTAGCTGTTAGGCTCTGAATAGGGCTGCCACAGCTTCACTGTTTTTCACAGGTTTACCCGATAAGCCAACAAAATTTCTTCTCCTCCAAATTGGGCCATAATCATGTGCAACACCAATAGCATATATTGAGACTGCAAAAAAGCTTACAGTAGGACCCTTGGACGTGTACACGCTGCAGTGAGTGCCTTCAGCTCCGCGTCTTGGGCCGAAATCCAAGGTGGGAGTGGTTGCTATATCAAAATTTCATACAAGGTGGTAACGGCATATCCTGTCTCGGGATCTCCGTTGTCATATGATCAGGATCCATCTACAAAAGACTAAAGATCTGCATTAGCATTGGGTGTTTCCACCACATTATCAAGTTCATTTGCTTCTTGTTTCATTAATTCAAAACAATCCTGTATGTCATCTGGATTATCAAATAAGAAAAATTTGTGTGCTATTTTATGATTACCTTTTTCTCTTTATTCCCAATTTATCTGACTATCAGCTTCATGTTCTGCTCTCTAATGCTTTATAATAGGCCTCTTTCTTTCTGTTCTAGCCTTTCTTCCCATTCTTCATTCCCCTCTTCTGGACCAAGTGGAAGTAATGTAGCTGGGTTCAGAACTGCGCATCTTTTGATGGTGAGGGGTGTGGTGTAAGTAATGCTACCTCCAATTTTGTAAGTCTTGCAGCTGATAGATAATAATAATAATAATCTTTATTTTTATAGCGCCAACATTTTACGCAGCGCTTTACAATTTAGAGGGAACATGAAACAAACAATATCAGACATTACATAGTGACAAAGTTAATTTACAATTCAAACCTGAGGAGTGAGGATAGTTATTTTGTCCTGGCCTGTGACAACATTTCTTCTACTGTATGTGGTACCTGTATGGCGAGGGGGCTCTCATATACAATATCTGCTACTCTATCTTTTAAAGTTCTGCTGCTGCTACTGCTCCGATGCATGATGGTGCCCCTCTGATCACAGGGTCTAGATGTACAGAGTAGTACCCCAATGGTGCAGTATGGATCGTGACCCTATTAATAGCCCACAAATCATGCACCAGTGTCCATCTAATTTCAGTATCCGCTGGCTTACTGACTTCAGGAACAGGAAAGATTGGAGTGTTTGCTTGACTTTGACAAGGCACCAGTATTCCCTCTTTTTTGAACTCTTTAATGACAGGTTACATGCCTTCCGCAGATTATTTAGTAAGGGGATACTGAGGAAGTTTAGATATCAGTAAATTTGGATTTCTTTTTATCCTAACTTGAGAAGTTGGCATAAATCCCGGAGAGTTAGGGACCTTCACCCATACAGAGGTATTTATTTTGTTCATATGCTCTAGAGAGACATCATATGCCCACTCTGAACATGTTAAATTTAGCATGAACACAATATCTTGTCCCTCTTGAATATTAGTCTCAGGAATTCCTTCTGTTAGCCCCTTAAATATATGGTAGCTCTTATTTTGGTCAACAGGTCACGTCCCAGTAGACTGCATGGGAATGTGGTGACAATAGAAAGGAATTTGCTACTGGACAGGGTCCAACATGGACTTCCACTGGTTTGGTGATTGGTGCAGTAACTATTTGATTACATACCCCCACCAAGGATATGATCTGTTTTGCTGTGAATATGGTACTATCCAAAATGTTTAGAAGCTATTTAGTAGTTCCTATATCTATAGAACAAGGAACTGAGAAATCAGTGATATTAATTTCAAGAAAAGGTTCAACATTAATGGTCATTTATTCATGTACGAGTGATGGAAGTTCATTATTTCCCATACTCCACCTCAATCCAGCAGTACCATATTACCACAGCTGAATGGTCTTTCCATCAATAGAGGCCATACTAAAAGTCCTGTTAAGTGTTTAAATTGGGGGAATTACTTTCTGAAATTGTGGCCTAATCCTTGGTCTGCCTGCTCTGCCTCTGCCACGACACCCTTTCTTTGTTCTACCCAGTGGGATTTGGTGTGGAGGTGACATATACCACTCCAGAGGGTGTATACGGGGAAATGTCATTGTTACTCCATGAGAAGATACCTGAATAATGGATACTGGTACCGCAGCAGAAGCTAGCACTACAGATGGAGGAGTAGCTGGTCTAGTGGAGGAGGAGATCCTCTTATTCCCTGTTTTAGACAAAGTACATTCAATTTGAGTCTGTTTCTTTCTTTTTTCTCAATCTTTTCTTTCCTTCAATATAGAGGATTTCAATAGCCCTTGGAAAGATATCTACAAGGTTAGGGAGTGGCTAATGTTTCCAATCAGGGGTATAGTACGTAAAGATACTTCTTCCATAAGGTCCTCTACCCACTCATTTACAAAATTAGTATTTATCTCTATGCAATTAAAATCATCCCCATCTTCCAAAACCCAATCTGTGTATTTGTTGTACTCCATCCTGAAATCTGGTCCAATATTTTAAAACATTGGCAATTTTATTAAGGCTCTGACCACTATCAAATGCCTTTTTTTTACCCATGCTCTAAGGGCTTTTATTAGGATAGCAACATATTTAACTTCTACTGAATCCCCCTTCTTTCTTTCTCCTGGAGACACATTTTATAAGAATGAGGGGGGGGGGGGGGGGTCAGAGTCAGGTTTTTTTTGCAACTTTTACCCATGCAGCTACATATTCCGTTACAATCCCCTTCTTTCTGTATAATGCAAGCTAATTCAGAGAGCTTATTTGATTAAAAAGAGCCCTCTGAGGGCCACCATTTATGGTTACCTTTTAAAAGCCAATAAAGTGGCTTTGCTCCATTTAGCATGATATTGGACAGCACCCAAACCACCGTATTTGACTGTTATATAAATTGGTGTGGATTTAGGAATTTTCTTACTAGTTAGCCTTACTGATTTCAATACAGTTTTGAACTTTCCCCAATTTGCTGATTTAAGAGAACTTTCTTTTTGCAGATTAGAAGTTTCTTGTTTTTTAAAAGTATTTCCCATTTCAGATTATTTTCTCCTTTCCAATGTGGCACTGTGTTCCTTTTCTCTGTAATATTTCATAAACTCACCTTGGGAAAGTCGGATTAGTATTGTGGCAACTACGGCACCCCTATTCACTGCTACTCCACAACGCTGCTCAACACAAAGTCAGAAGGGGTGACCCCTCTTTAATGGGAAAGACTTATGGATTTATATACCACCTGTTTACCCTTGTGGAGTTTAAGAATTACTAGTTATAGGTGTCTTTTACCAAAATGATTCACCACCCCTAGTGATCCCTTTATTTACTGAATCTTTTACCCACCTAAGAAGTTGCACTTCAGTAAATACTACCTTTGGTTATTTAGTTAGTTAGTGTAACATCCGCGGTCGCTGACCACGAACTCCTCTCATGCTGCCGACGCCTTTCTCTCCAGAGATTCCAGCACATGCGGCCGTCCTGTCCCGCAGTGACCACTAGGGTGCGCGCTCGAGCTCAGTCCAGTCTTAAAAAGCCAGAGCGCACACAAGTGTGAAATTGAGCTGATTGCTTCCAGATCACCCTGGACTATAAGAAGGGCCCTGCCCCTTCCTTCATTGCCTGAGCGTTGTTTCTTCCTACCCGTGTTACTCTTTGCAATGGTCCCTTGAGTGTTTTCCAGTTCCCAGTGTTCCCATTCCTGCAACCTGTATCCTGTATCCCGTGGTAACGTGTTCCTGTGCTGTACAGGGTTGGAATCGTGTTGATTCGCCTACTACACCCGCTGTGTTTCACCGCACCAGTTGTCTGCCTGTTGCCTGAGTTCCATCCAAGCCTAAACCATCGCTACTGTCTGCATTGCCACAGGTACCTTTGTCCGAACTATAGTCATTGACTTTGTACCCTGTTTGGCCAGCTGCTATCCCGCTACGGCGGTACAGCCCAGTGGGTCCACATATCCACAGATCGTGACAGTTAGTTAGTTAGTTAGTTAGTTAGTTAGTTAGTTAGTTAGTTAGTTAGTTAGTTAGTTAGTTAGTTAGTTAGTTAGGTTAAAGCATGATTTTTCCCACAGTTCATCAGTAATGTTTAAGGGTAGGCAAAACACCTGAAACACAGTAGCCACACCGAGAGGCAAAAATAACCCAAACAGTACTCACAGACCTATGCAATGCCTTTTGCGCCTCATGTGGAGTCGGAAGGAAATTAAAAACTTGCTGCCGGGGTCCCCTGAATCAATTGTGAGGAAATATTATAAACTGAAGACAGAAGCAGCCGGATGAATTCTGAAGTGATCAGGGATATACTTTCTGCTCAGATTCAACCAAATGCAGCAAGGTTGATTGGACGTCGCTTCACAGTACAGATGGACAATGACCCAAAACATACTGCAAAAGCAACCCAGGAGTTTTTTTTAACCCCTAGGCGCACCACGAGGCAACTGTACGTCCATGTGGCCAGTGTCTTAGCACACAGGGACGTACAGTTACTACGTGGTTCCCGGTGCACACTGTCGGCGATCGGAGGAAAGTAATGGCCTCCATGTCTGCCATGTACGGAAACCTATCAGGACCAGCCTCCTGATAGACTTCCTGTCAGAGTGACAGGACGTCACTGCCGTTCGCGATGCACACTGTCTATGACAGTGTCTGTGACAGTGTCGGCGACAGTGTGCATCGGGAACCGGGATTTCAGCTGTCCCTGACAGCTGACAGTCCACTGTTGCTGATCAGCGGCTCATTGCCGCTGATTTAGGCAATTAACCCATTACATGCGGGGCTCGATTGCGATCTCCGCATGTAGGGGGTTTGTAGCACATCAGCATCCCCCATGCAATTGTGGGGGCTGCTGATGCTTCTGATGGCACCCGGGGGCCAGATAACGGCCTTCGGGTCTGCCATGTATGGAAGCCTATAAGGACCAGCCTTTGCTGGTCCTCGTAGACTAACTGTCGGAGTGACTGTGACGTCACACTGACAGTTAGAATACGTTACACTACCTAGGTAGTGTAATGTATTCTAGCAGCGATCAGAGCTGCAGGTAAGAAAATAAAGTGTAAAAAGTAAATAAAAAATACAAAAATAGTTTTGCATTTTTCTCGAAAATGTGAGAAATTGCTGCTAAAGTTCTAAGCCTTGTAACGTCCTAGAAAAATAAAAGGATGTTCAAAAAACGATGCAAATATAAAGTAGACATATGGGAAATGGTAACTAGTGACTATTTTGTGTGGTATTACTATCTGTTTTACAAGCAGATACATTTAAATTTAGAAAAATGTGCATTTTTGCAAATTTTCTCTAAATTTTGCCATTTTTCACGAATAAATATTGAATTTATCGACCAAATTTTTCCACTATCATAAAGTACAATATGTCACAAGAAATCAATCTCAGAATCGCTTGGATAGGTAAAAGCATTCCGGAGTTATTACCACATAAAGTGACACAAGTCAGATTTGAAAAAATCAGCTGTGCCACAAGGCCAAAACAGGCTGCGTCCTAAAGGGGTTAAGGCAAAGAAGTGGAATACTCTGCAATGGTCAAGTCAATCACCATATCTCAACCTGATCGAGCTGCATTTCACTTGCTTAAGACAAAACTTAAGGCAGAAATACCCACAAACAAGCAACAACTGAAGACAGCTGCCGTAAAGGCCTGAAAAAGCATCACAAAGGAGGAAACCCAGCGTTTGGTGATGTCCATGGGTTCCAGACTTCAGGTAGTGAATCCTGCAAAGGAATCTCTACAAAGTATTAAAAAAAAAACATTTTATTTATGGTAATGTTAATTTGTCTAATTACTTTTGAGCCCCTGAAATGAGGAGGCTGTGTAGAAAAATGGTTGCAATTCCTAAACTTTTTACATGATATTTTTGTTCAACCCCTTGAATTAAACCTGAAAGTCTACACTTCAATTGCATCTCAGTTGTTTCATTTCAAATCCAATGTGGTGGCATGTAGAGCTTAAATCATGAAGATTGTGTCATTGTCCAAATAATTCCTAACTGTATATATGTGGTTAATTTTTAATTTGTGGAGGGCAGCAATAGAGAGTCCCTCACAGGGCGACATCCAACCTAAGGCCGACCCTGGACCCAATGACCTTTGTATTCTGCTAAATAGATTACAAAAGCTGACATGATTAAAAACCTAATGACATTTGTGTTTCATTGAAATGTAAGGCTAAAGATACATATTAAGATGAGATTGGACGATTCTGTATTATACCATGTGTGGAATGTATATGTATAAGTATGAGGGTAATGCCTACTCTCGTATTGTCTTGAATAAACATATGTCTGCAATTTAATGGCAGAGGCACATTTGAACACAAACTCTGCGTGTCAGTCTCTCCGGCCGGCCTCTCTCAAAACTCCAAAGAATAGAGTATTAGTTGATTTGGAACTCATAGACAATTGCAGATAAAGTCCTATGTTTTTAAGGGACAAAGTAAATTCTGCAGCAACATTTCTGACTAACCTAAGATTGCCTCAGCAAACACTACCACAACAGTAAAGTATAGGGGTCAGCATCATATTGTGGGGATTATTTTCCTCGACAGGGACTATGCATTTTATTAAAATTGAAAGATGGGTGGATGATGCAAAATACTAGGGGGATACTGCAAGACAACGTCCAAGTCAAGCCTCAGATCTCTATTCAATCAAAAATCTGTAGTACTTTTTGAAAATTACAATACACAAGCGTCATCTAACCAACCTGAACAATGTAGATAACACCTGCCAGGAAAAATTGAATAAAATCACTTCCTAACATTGAAAACTGGCTCAAGGACCGTATCCAGAGTTGTGGTCAATGATTCCTACTCTGAATGATCCCCGGTTATAAGTGGTGTACCCCAGGGTTCAGTGCTGGGACCACTATTACTCAACTTATTTAGAGGATGGGATTAATAGCACTATTTCTATTTTTGCAGATGACACCAAGCTATGTAGTATAGTTCCGTCTATGGAAGATGTTCATAAATTACAAGCTGATTTGTACGCACTGAGTATTTGGGCATCCACTTGGCAAATGAGGTTTAATGTAGAAGAATGTAAAGTTATGCATCTGGGTACCAACAATCTGCACGCGTCATATGTCCTAGAGGGAGCTATACTGGGAGAGTCACTTGTTGAGATGGATCTGAGTGTACTTGTAGATCATAAACTAAATAACAGCATGCAATGTCAATCAGCTGCTTCTAAGGCCAGCAAGATATTGTCGTGTATTAAAAGAGTCATGGACTTGCGGGACAGGGATGTAATATTACCACTTTACAAAGCATTAGTGAGGCCTCATCTAGAATATGCAGTTCAGTTCTGGGCTCCAGTTCATAGAAATGATGCCCTGGAGTTGGAAAAAATACAAAGAAGAGCAACGGAGCTAATAAGGGGCATTTAGAATCTAAGTTATGAGGAAAGTTTTAAATAATTAAACCTATTTAGTCTTGAAAAGGAACGACTAAGGGGGGGGGGGGGGGGACATGACTAACTTATATAAATATATGAATGGCACATACAAAAGATATAGTGAAAACCTGTTCCATGTAAAACCCCCTCAAAAGAAAAAGGGGCATGCCGTCCGTCTGGAGAAAAAACGGTTCAATCTGTAGAGGCGAACAAGCCTTATTTACTTTGATAACGGTGAATTTATGGAATAGTCTACCACAGGAGCGGGTCACAGCAGGGACAGTTGATGGCTTTAAAAAAGGGTTCGATAATTTCCTAAAACGTAAAAATATCAGCTCCTATGTGAATGTGTAGAATTTTTGTTTCATCCTTCCCTTTTTCCCATCCCTACCCTTTTTTCCCATCCCTTTGTTGAACTTGATGGACATATGTCTTTTTTCAACTGTACTAACTATGTAACAGTGTGCTAAGCTGGTAGCAACTTAAAGGGGTTTTCCGGAACCAAATAACTAATTTCTGTTTCACTGCACATATAAAAAGAATGTATTTTGTAATATACTATTGTTTTGATTTCATCCTCTAAGACCCGATTCCAGCGCTGGTCACGTGATGCGTCTCCAGTAGCAAAATACTTACTTCCAGCGCTAGCCCGTCCATGATCTGAGTTCCGTTTTCCGGCTGGCTCAATGTACGGGTACGTCATTCTTGACATCACTGTACACTGAGGGAAGTGGTGGACCGAATACTCCCTTTCTTCTGAGAGTTTCCAGTCTGCTGCTAGGGGAGAGAAATACTGCTAGTCTCGGAGGATGCGTGATAAACACTGCTAGTCTCTGAGCATGCGTGGTTTCTACATTAGCAGTGTTTACCAAGCATGTCCACTCCTGCGCTATCACAGCGCCTCCGTGTCATTTTCTCCCCCCTAGCAGCGGACTGAAAACTATCAGAAGAAATTATGTGATCTCAGGAGCAAGTTGCTAGTAGCGCTCTGACAAGGACTCCAGAGCTGGGGTTAGAGCCGGAGTCCCGGGCAGTGCGCTAGTATAAGCTCTGCTCCAGGACTCTGGGGAATCCCCTGACATCACTGTCCATATATGGACATTGTTGTCAGGGTCTTCCCCAGAACCGGATCCCCGGGCAGAGCGCTAGTATAGGCTCTGCTCCGGGACTCTGTGGAATCCCCTGACATCACTATCCATATATGGACAGTGTTGTCATGGGCTTCCCCAGAGTGCAGTCCCAGGCAGAGCTCTAGGATAGGCTCTGCTCCCGGACTCTGTGGAATCCCCTGACATCACTGTCCATATATGGACAGTGTTGAAAGGGTCTACCTCAGAGCCAGAGTCCCAGGCAGAGCGCTAGTATAGGCTCTGCTCCGGGACTCTGTGGAATCCCCTGACATCACTGTCCATATATGGACAGTGTTGTCAGGGGCTTCCCCGGAGCGGAGTCCCGGGCAGAGCGCTAGTATAGGCTCTGCTCTAGGACTCTGTGGAATCCCCTGACATCACTGTCCATATATGGACAGTGTTGTCAGAGTCTTCCTCAGAGCCAGAGTCCCAGGCAGAGCGCTAGTATAGGCTCTGCTCCAGGACTCTGTGGAATCCCCTGACATCACTGTCCATATATGGAAAGTGTTGTCAGGGTTTTACCCAGAGCCGGAGTCCCGGGCAGAGTGCTAGGATAGGCTCTGCTCCGGGACTCTGGGGAATCCCCTGATATCACTGTCCATATATGGACAGTGTTGTCAGGGTCTTATCCAGAGCCGGAGTCCCGGGCAGAATGCTAGTATAGGCTCTGCTCCAGGACTCTGGGGAATCCCCTGACATTACTGTCCATATATGGACAGATTTGTCAGGGTCTTCCCCAGAGCTGGAGCTGCGGGCAGAGCGCTAGTATGGGCTCTGCTCCAGGACTTTGTGGAATCCCCCGACATCACTATCCCTATATGGACAGTGTTGTCAGGGGCTTCCCCAGTGTGGAGTCCCGGGCAGAGCGCTAGGATAGGCTTTGCTCCGAGACTCTGTGGAATCCGCTGACATCACTGTCCATATATGGACAGTGTTGTCAGGGTCTTCCTCAGAGCCAGTGTCCCAGGCAGAGCGCTAGTGTAGGCTCTGCTCCGGGACTCTGAGGAATCCCCAGAAATCACTGTCCATATATTCCACAGAGTACCGGAGTAGAGCCTATACTAGCGCTCTGCCCGGGACTCTGCTCTGGGGAAGCCCCTGACAACACTGCCCATATATGGACAGTGATGTCAGGGGATTCCCCAGAGTCCCGAAGCAGAGCCTATACTAGCGCATTGCCCTGCTCTGGGACTCCTGCTCTGGGGTCAAATGACGTTTTTTTTTTAACCATTATATAAGAGAGTTTTGTTTGGTACAGCACTGATATGTTGCAGGTTTATCATTAGCTCTCACTGATCTAATGAGAGCAGTAAAATGGCAAAGGAGATTGTGTATAGCTGGGTATAGTAGGCGTGATGAGTCCCTGCTGCCCTGCACATTGCATGTGGGACACAAGCGGTGTATGCCGGGAACTGTATGACCGGAAGAGCAAGACAACGAACACACAGAAGTAAACAAAACCTCTCAATATAAACAATAGAGAGTAATGGTAAATTAAAAAAATAAAAATGTAGATAACGATATCCAGGGGGCAATAATAGATAAATTGAGAAGCGTTGCAGTGATTAAATTTTTTTTTTAGGGAATTGAATACTTCTGCAAGACACTGTTTATGGAAATATTTGCCATATTTGGTTCGTTTTTTATTAGTTATACACCAGGATTCTCTAGACTTGGCTGTAGAGAAGCTGTGAATGGACCGCTTCTTCGTTTTTGAGAAAAATAATGTTGAGCTCTTGTATACTACATTAGAAGGCTGATATTTATTTTTTATTTTTTTAAGAGTACCAGCATAGAAATAGTTTCAAGAGTTATTCCCATTAGTAGAACTGACCTTGAGATACCTGCTGCCAAAACTGAGGCAAAAACGAGATTGTCATGCAGCGATATTTAGCTGCCAGTTTGGTGGACATACCCTTAATATATTGTCCTATTTAGAAAGAGAATAAAATTTCATAAAAACTAATAGGCCTGCCAATCTGTAAGTCATTAATATTATCACTCACTACTATTATACCACTCTTGGGTATTAACATATTTTCAAAGTAGTTTGATTCTTTTCTATGTCATTGTGGAGAGTTTGGTATGCTAGGGGCATTATAAGTAAAAAAAAAAGAAAAAACACTCATGCTAGCCCGAGGTTCTGTTTGTGGTCTTTCTGCTGCAATGTGTAGATCAAAAGCAGAGACAAGAAAAATCTGGTTTAAAAAGTTGGTAATAGTCCAAATGCAAACAAGGTTTTGCTGACAGATGGCACGATAAACATATAAATGTTTTCTATAATTTTTTGGCTTCTCAGGGCGAGAAATTTTGAATATTCACAGAGAAGGTTGGCTGTGATCTGCTATAAATAATTTAGATGCTACTGTTGATTCAGCTATAGATGTGATTTAGAAAAATTGAATTGTTTGGACATTTAAAAATGCAGGCACTATGTTTTTCTGCAAACAAGATGGTGGTATAAAAATTGTGTGGGAATAATTAAAAAAGTTTTCTTGTGTATAAAAAACTTCAAACTTTTACATTTATAATTTTATCTTTGCCAAGTCACTCATCCATCGGTTAAACTGTATATTGTTGTCTCTACATAGTACAAGGAGTAGAGTTCATATTTGAACACATGTAAGTAAACATATATACAAAATTCCTCCTCAGGTCGTAACCAAAAATTAATGAAAATAAATATGACTTTCTAACTACTGAATCAGTAGCGGGAAATTCTAGATAAAGTTCAGTGAACCTATTTGTAAGAAGTGTAGCAATGATATACTGTATAAAACAGTCTGTGAGCCGCTTGTGGCCCCCATGTGGAGCCCCAACGGGTAGGCAACTTTATATGGTCTAGCTTCTCCAGGATAATGATCAGATATGAGTGCTCCTGTACGATGAGTGCTCCTCTGAACAACAAAGGACAGAAGAGCAGCTCTGTTCTCTCCTCTGTTATGGGGGCACTGTAGCGTCATTCTAATCTCCAGAAGTTGTGTTGTGCGTATGTATATGTATCTACGCATGGGCTTTTTTTTTATATGTTAGTGGTCTGTTTTTCTTCTAATTGTATCTTGCCAAAAAAACAAAAAAGATCTTAAATGATCTGTTCTGAATTTTATTTTCTTCTATTGAGACCAAATTTGTTTAAAAATCTGTAAAAAAATAATAATTCTGTTTGTGTGCCTGCCCTTCACCTGGCCCTAATGTGATGTGTGGCCCTTTGTTTTGAGATTCATGATGGCTTGTGAGACCTCTGAAAGATTAACCACTGTTCCTATTCTTCATTTGGAGATAATTGCTTTCACTGAGGCCCAATTTAAACCCTAAACCTTAGGCCTGATTTGCACGGGTGTATTTTACGTCCGTGTTATGGACGTCAAAATAACGGCCATCACGGGGGGGGCGTGGCTTGGCGCGCAGCGGGAGCAGTCGCATGACCTGAGAGCTCCGCTGTGGTCCCGTGCTATACTGATCCTGTTACTATCCTGATCGTTCCTTACCTTCACCATTACGTCCCGAAGATCCAGGCAGCAGTCGGGTGGTAAGAGCGGAGTTATGGGCCCCACGAGAGGCCAAACGGCCACGGAAAAGTTGCAGAGCTATGCCCAGGGAGAAACCCAAGATGGCGGCCGTGCTTCTCTGCAGCAGCGTTCAAAAGGCAGTGAGACGCCTAGAGGGTCGGCCTCTTCTTCAGTGGTGGTGGAGGAGACGGAGCCGGAACCTACTCCGTCGGAGGTGATGAATAAACTCCTGGCAGCCATATCAGCATGCAAGACCTCGCTGACCGGTAAGATGGAGGAGCTGAAAATTGATATAGGCCTTATCAGGCAAGATATGCAGGCCTTGAGAGAACACATGTGGAAGATAGAGTGTCGGGGGTGGAAGACAGGACGGCAGCCATGCCACGTGCTATTACTGACCTGGAATCCATGACTGAGCTATTAAAACAGAAAAATGACGACCTGGAAAATAGGTTGCGCCGAAATAATATTCGGATAATAGGAATGCCTGAGAAGTCGGAGGGCCAAGATCCGGGCGAATTTATATCTAAATGGCTGAAAGAGATACTGCCAGATGCACCTTACTCGCAGGCCTTTGCAGTGGAAAGGGCGCACAGGGTATCGGCAAGACCACCTCCGCCTGGGGCCCCTCCGAGGCCGATGCTGGCCCGTTTGCTTAATTGTAACGACAGGGACATGATCCTACGTCAAGCCCGCCGGCTGCAAGGAATTACGTATAATGGCGTCGCCATCTCCATATTCCCAGATTTCTCGGCTGATCTACAGAAGCGTAGAGCTATGTTCATGGCGGTGAAAAGGCGGCTGAGGGATCTCAATATCCCATATTCTATGGCGTATCCTGCAAGACTGCGGGTAGTGGATAACGACCGTTCTATCTTTTTTAACTCTCTGGTGGAGGCCGACGATTGGGTGAGAGGAAAGAAATCGCCCCGCCGCGTGTGAATCCTTGGGATGGTGAGGATGGAAAGTGCTGGAATTTAAAGTTGTCGTTGGAGTTCCTCATGCGCCTGATGCAGGCTAAAGTTTCCGGTTGGTCTCCTGTGTTTAAGGATGTATGCCACTGTTACGGTAAACCCAGTTCGGAGGACTTATCCTGTGGATTGATAGGTCTGGAGGCCTTGAAAAGGGTCATTCTCATCCTCCCCATTTATTTTGGATGGACTGCCGGGACTGCCAATTCGTTCCCATTCTGCTTAAGGTACTTATCCTGTACTGGGAAGGAGGGACCCGGTCGATGTGAAGAACGGGCATCAGTTGAGAGAACGCAGGAATCTTCCTAGTAGCTGCCCGGAAAGCATTTGGTGGTCGAATATTACTGATGTATAGTTTATACTGATGTTTGATTTATAGTTCTCCTTTGCGAGTTTCTGGAAAGGGCTTATGATGCAATGTGGTGTGTGGGGCTGTAGATAGGAAGGAATACTTTAACACTGCCTAATAGCACGGGGCCTTCCCCGCTACTCTTTAGTGCCACGAGGAGGGCATGTTTCGGCAATGGCCTATGTGTCATCTCGCATTGCCGATGCAGTTCACTGTTTATATGTTAGTTCTGTCGTTCATGTTTTCAATGCCGTATGTAGGCGAAATTATACTCATTTATAAATGCAAATGTCTGAGAGATCACACAGTGCAAAGAGGTGTAGAAAATGTCACTAGAGAACGTATATTGGTATTATGCAGGAGCCGGGAGACAACTTCCCTCCGAGGTAGACTTAGCTTCCAGGTCCACTAATGGCGTCCATACCGATCATGTCTTGGAACGTACGGGGGTTGGGCACCCCGCGGAAAAGGGCGGCCATTTTTGCATGTATCCGTAAATTCAATCCCTCTATAATATGTCTGCAAGAGACGCATTTAGTCCCAGATAAAATGAGATTATTGCGTAGACCTTGGATCCAATGGTCTTCACACTCCTTTCATACGTCCTATTCCCGGGGGGTCTCTGTATTAATTCACAAATCTCTGAGGTGGGAAGTGGTCAAACTTAAAGTGGATAAGGAAGGTAGATATGTGTTTATACATGCTTACATCGACACTATACCATTTGTATTACTGGGCCTATATGTTCCTCCCCCGGCGAATGCACAGATTTTACATGAGGCCGCCGCATTTGCTGCCGCATATCCACAGGCTACGGTATTGGGTATGGGGGACCTTAACATGGTCTTGGACCCCAGAAGTGACAGATTCAGGGGGGAAGTGGATTCTGGCTTTGCACCGGTGGTTCCGACATCGTTGAATTTGCTGTTTCAAGAATTGGGTTGGACAGATATATTCAGGTGCAGGCATCCGAATGTAAAGGCATACTCATGTCACTCTCTCGGTAGAAACTCCCTGTCCCGTATAGATTACATCTTTGGGAACGCCCTAATGGTCCCTATGTTAACGGATATCTCTTATGAAGCTAGGGGAGTGTCAGACCACTCTCCGATAGTAGCGCGATTCAATCACCCAGGGCCTGTGAGAACTGGTAACTGGAAAATTCACCCATTCTGGCTCATCCTGATAGGGCCGCAAGATCGCATACCGGATCAATTGGAGGTTTTCTAAGATACCAATAGCTCGTGTGATAATTTAAATATTTTATGGGATACCCTGAAAGCCTATCTGAGAGGTTGCTTGCGATCTACAATATCTTACATAAAACGTGAGGCGGCAAAGGAAGAGGGTCAGTTGGCGCATCAATGTAAAGCACTGGAGGGCGCATACAAAGAGAACCCCTCGGAGGCTAACAAACATGCATGGCTGATGGTGGGCCGTAGATACTTATTATTGCTACAAGAAAAAGCTGATAGGAAACTATTTTTTGCTCGGCAAACCTATTTTGAATTGGGTAACCAATCTAGCAAATTGTTGGCTCATTTAATTCATCACAGCTCTCAGAGCTCAGCAATACTAAAGATTAAGGACGGTCAGGGACGTGACTTGACTGATACTCCCAGCATAGCTGCTCGCTTCACCCAGTTCTATAGGGACTTATACTCCTCCCAGTCTACGTATGATTGGTCCGAGTGTATATCATATTTGGGAAATCTGAACTTTCCACAGTTAGATGTGGCAGGCAGGGACATGTTAGAACTTGACATTACGGAAGACGAGGTTATACAGGCATTGAGGGATATGTCCAAGGGTAAGGCATCGGGCCCGGACGGGGTTCCACTGGAGGTATACCTTCGTTATTCTGACCAGCTCATTTCCCCGCTATGCTCTATGTATTCTCACGCTCTGAGGGAGGGTAAACTCCCAGATAGTTTCTATGATGCCACGATTGTAGTGTTACTAAAGCCCGACAAAGACCCAAGTGAATGTAGTTCCTACCGTCTTATTTCATTATTGAATCTAGATTACAAGCTACTTGCAAAGGTACTAGCAAATAGATTGAATAAGGTGATATTACAAATCATCCACCCGGACCAGGCGGGCTTCATGCCTGGGAGGTCCACTTCTGTCAATATACGCAAGGTTCAAATTTTGGCTCGAATAGGCGAGGCATTGAAGGAGGACTGGGCAATGGCATCTCTTTATTCGGCCAAGGCCTTTGATTCCGTAGAGTGGGCATATTTGTTTGAAACGTTACAGAGGTTTAGTTTTGGTCCGACTTTCATTAAATGGATAACAATCCTGTATAAGGATCCGAGGGCACAAATTTTGATCAATGGTATAACATCCCCCTATTTTCAACTCTGTAGAGGTACTAGGCAGGGGTGCCCTCTCTCCCCACTATTGTTTGCAGTAGCTATTGAACCTTTGGCGATCCGTATCAGAACACACCAAGAATATCAAGGAATAGTGCTGGGGGGAAGAGAGGAGAGGATCAGTTTGTATGCAGATGATATGATATTGTACATGTCATACCCGAGGGACAATTTGGGGCTAGCTATTGAAATCCTGAACCAGTTCGGTAGATTTTCTGGCCTACATGTTAATTGGAATAAATCATTTTTCATGTCTTTAAAGGGGGTAGGATGGGCGGATGCTGAGTACGGTTTGCAGGTGGTGTCGTCCTTTAAATATCTTGGTATTATTATAAACCGAGACCATAGGCAGGACCGAATTACCAATATATTGCCTCTGTTGGATTATATCAAACTCAAGTTCAAGGTGTGGGGGGTCCTTCCATTGGCAGTGACGGGCCGAGTAAATTTAATTAAAATGGTTATTCTGCCAAAATATCTATATGTCCTGGAGCACGCAGCCATACCAGTATATAAGGCCTTTTTTAAATCCCTTCATGCATTATTCCCAGCCTTTATATGGGGATCCAATAGATTTAAACTTAGTTTATCCACCCTGCAGAGACCTAAGCATGAGGGAGGGATGGCATTGCCGGACCTGTTCATGTATTATCTAGCTGGACAGCTGAGGTACCTACAGCTATGGACAGGGTCGGACCCGTTACCAATGAGGGAACAGCACCTCGCTACATATTTGCATCTTACACATCTTTGGCCAGTGCTGGAAAGTTCCCCGGGAACCTATAAAGCAATGCTTCCAGTCTATAGGGTGGCAGTGCAGGCCTGGATGGCTGCCAAACAAATTTATGCATATGCGGATATACAGGTGGACATGCCACTGTGGGATAACCCCCTTCTTCCTCATCTAATGGAGGGGCAAGCCCCCCCCTTTCTGGTGTGGCTTTGAGGTGCGTAGAATTGGGGATGTGTATATTGATAACGCCTTTAAAGAGGCTCTGTCACCAGATTTTGCAACCCCTATCTGCTATTGCAGCAGATAGGCGCTGCAATGTAGATTACAGTAACGTTTTTATTTTTAAAAAACGAGCATTTTTGGCCAAGTTATGACCATTTTTGTATTTATGCAAATGAGGTTTGCAAAAGTACAACTGGGCGTGTTGAAAAGTAAAAGTACAAGTGGGCGTGTATTATGTGCGTACATCGGGGCGTGTTTACTACTTTTACTAGCTGGGCGTTGTGTATAGAAGTATCATCCACTTCTCTTCACAACGCCCAGCTTCTGGCAGTGCAGACACAGCCGTGTTCTCGAGAGATCACGCTGTGACGTCACTCACAGGTCCTGCATCGTGTCAGACGAGCGAGGACACATCGGCACCAGAGGCTACAGATGATTCTGCAGCAGCATCGGCGTTTGCAGGTAAGTCGATGTAGCTACTTACCTGCAAACGCTGATGCTGCTGCAGAATCAACTGTAGCCTCTGGTGCCGACACGATGCAGGACCTGTGAGTGACGTCACAGATCTGCACTGCCAGAAGCTGGGCGTTCTGAAGAGAAGTGGATGATACTTCTCATCAGAACGCCCAGCTAGTAAAAGTAGTAAACACGCCCCGATGTACGCACATAATACACGCCCAGTTGTACTTTTACTTTTCAACACGCCCAGTTGTACTTTTGCAAGCCTCATTTGCATAAATACGAAAATGGTCATAACTTGGCCAAAAATGCTCGTTTTTTAAAAATAAAAACGTTACTGTAATCTACATTGCAGCGCCTATCTGCTGCAATAGCAGATAGGGGTTGCAAAATCTGGTGACAGAGCCTCTTTAAATCCTTTACACAAATGCAAGAGGACTTCCAAATTCCTAGAGAAGGTTTCTATAGATATCTGCAACTTCGACATGCTCTCACGAGTCAATACCCTAGGTCAGATCACGAATTCTCACGATTCCCTTTGTTTTTAGATCACAGGGCCCCCGGGGGTTGATCTCTGCTGTCTACACTGCTCTTATACAAGCTAAACTGGCCAATGTCAAGTTACCAGTGAAGGATAAATGGGAGAGCTTGATACCAGATCTGACGGGGGAGGAATGGGAGGATGTACTCTCATCTCCTATCTCTGTCTCACCGGCGGCAAATAACAAAATGATTCAGCTATCCATAGTTCATCAGAGCTATCTCACGCTGGTGAGACTGCATAGAATGGGTAGATACCCTAGCACTGAATGCCGTTTTCCCAGATCTGATTTCTGGCATATGATCTGGGATTGTCCAATGGTGGCCTCCTTTTGGGGGGATGTGTTGAAAGTGGTTGAGGAAGTGGTGAAGCAGCCGATTCCCCTCTCACCTATTTGGGGTGCTGCCTGAGGATCAGTGGCCATTCCACATGCGTATTCTACTGCAAGAGGTATTGTTTATGGCAAGGAAAACCATCGCACTTCGGTGGATGGATAAGAGACCTCCTAGGGTGGAGAAATGGAAATCGCTGATCAATTCCATTATTCCATATGAGCGAGTTTTATATAAAATTTTATAAAATATGGCAGATTTGGTGTGACTCGTCATGCACTCTGTACACTCCGCATAGATTCACAGATCTGAGGGACCAGTTGCTGCAACATTGGGAGGGCTGATGACATACGAATGGCTACCTGCAGGACTTCTATATTTTGTCTGAAATACTTTGAAAATTGACCTTAAAATGTATGGTGCCCGCTGGGATGTCCTTAGTGAAGGTTAAATATGTGATCTAATGTGTCATGACCTGTTAAGTACTACCATTACTACTATGCCTCTATGTTCATGTAATGTATGATTACCTAAATGTGTTTCTTTGCTGTTCTGTTCTACGGACATTTGTATTGTGCAAATTCTTTCAATAAAACGAGTTTAAAAAAAATAAATAACGGCCATCAAACGGACCTATGCAATTCAATGGGGCCATTCAGACATGCAGTCTTTTTCACGTAGCATATGTCCGCTGCATGAATCTCACTGCAGGTCCTACTTTGGGGCATTTTTGCGCACCACGCAGCCTATTGAAATAAATGGGTGCGTGAAAACAGCGGACAGCACACGGACGCACTTTGCAAATTACATGTAAATGTGGTTGAAAAGATCTAGAAATAGGCAGGAACCAGGAAGTGCTTGTGGAGCTGATATTAGCATTGTGAGATTGCCAGGATAAAAGTGCAGCCATGCCACTCTCTTTTGAAATAGAGAAACTAATATCCCTGGTTCAAGAGAGGCTAAAGCTATGGGGCAGTCGTGGTGAAGACTACCACGACCGTATAAAGAAGCTTGCTGCGTAGGAAGACATTGGGAAAACTTTGTTTCCCCAGCCAGGGCCGGCCTTAGGGGTGTGCAACCTGTGCCTTCGCACAGGGCGCATCACTCCAGCAGATGGAAGGGGGAGCTGCGCTGGCTCCCTTCCCCTGCTTGTTTCAGAAGCGCCCAGGCCCGGCGACTCAGCAGTCATCTTTCTGCCCTGCAACAGCGGTGGTGACGGCACTATAGCAGAGCAGGGAAGTATCTCCCTGCTCTGCTATCTACAAGTGCCACTGTAGCTACCTGAAGGAGCGGAATTCCGCTCCTGGAGCGCTCCGCTTGATGTCTCTGTCCATATATGGACAGTGACATCAGGGGAAACTCCTGAAGCGGAATCTCCGTCCACAGCGTTGCAGACACTGTTACCGGGGATCCCACTCCAGGAGAAGCCAATGACATCACTGGACACAGACGACAGGAGCTTCTCCTGAAATGTAATCCCTGGTCACAGCGTCGGCAACGCTGTGGACGGGGATTATGCTTCAGGAGTTTCCCCTGATGTCACTGTCCATATATGGACAGAGAAATCAAGCGGAGTGCTCCTGGAGCGGAATCCCCGGCCACACCAGTATTCCGCTCCTACAGGGAGCTACAATGGCGCTACCTACAGGAAGGGGGGGCTATCTACAAGGGGGCTGTGGGCTGTGTGGCACTACCTACAAGGGGGCTCCGTGGCACTACCAACAGGGGGGCTATGGGTTGTGTGGCACTACCTACCAGGTGGCTGTGTGGCACTCTCTACCAGGGGGCTGTGTGGCACTCCCTACCAGAGGGCTGTGTGGCACTCCCTACCAGGGGGCTGTTTGGCACTCCCTACCAGGGGGCTGTGTGGCACTCCCTACCAGGGGGCTGTGTGGCACTCCCTACCAGGGAGGCACTCTCTACAGGGGGCTGTGTGGCGCTCTCTACAGGGGGGCTGTGTTGTGCTCTCCACTGGGGGCTCTGTGGCGATCGCTACAAAGGGGCAGTGTGGCGCTATCTACAATGGGGCAGTCTGGCGATTTCTACAAGGGGGCTGTGTGGCGCTATATACAAGGGGGCTGTGTGGCGCTATCTACAAGGGGGCTGTGTGGCGCTATCTACAAGGTGGCTGTGTGGCGCTATCTACAAGGAGGCTGTGTGGCGTTACCTACAAGGGGCTGTGTGGCGCTTCCTACAAGGGGGCTATGTGGTGCTACCTACAAGGAGGATGTGTAGCGCTACCTACAAGGGGACTGTGTGGTGCTACCTAAAAGGGGGCTGTGTGGCGCTCCCTACAAGGGGCTGTGTGGCGCTACCTACAAGGGGCTGTATGGCGCTACCTACAGGGGGCTGTGTGGCGCTACCTACAAGGGGCTGTGTTGCACTATATACAGGGGGAACCTGTGAGTGGTGGGCTGATGGTCATTTTACTGTGAGTGTGGGGTTGATGGTCATTTTACTGTGAGTGGGGGACTGATGGTCATTTTATTGTGAGTGGGGGGCTTATGGTAATTTTACTGTGCGTGGGGGCTGATGGTCTTCAAGTGGTTTCCGTCTCCAACTAAAATAAATAGGAGGCAGAAAATACCTGCGGCGCCCGTTTGGAGCTTTTTTTTTTACCTGCGACTTTTGCATTAGCTTCAACAGCTTAAGAAAAAACGCAAAAAAAAAGGTCAAACAACGCTGTCAATTCCTGAAGGAATTTTGAGGTCGATTTTTTTTGCCTTACAAAAAACGTTGTGTGAACATACCCTACGAGGCTAGTGCTTATTTTTTGCCGTTTTCTGTCTTTCTTGAAACAATTTTTGGTAGGGGTGCCCTGAAGAAATTTTATTTTTCCAGTGCTGCCTAGAGTCCGAAAAGGTTGGGAAACTCTGTACTAGGCTACAGAGTTTGACGAGTGATGAGATAGTGGCCATTGATGGCCTCTCTCGTGATGTGTCCCTGACCATCAAGCCCGCGGATAAAGGTGGTGCCTTGGTGGTCATGGACACATCGCGATATTTAGCTGAACTAGCTAGACAGCTAGCTGACGTGAATGTTTACGAGCCACTTCCTTGTGACCCAAAATTTAGAATCAAAAATACCATTGATGAAATATTAATTGAGGCCTACCATGTGGGCATTATAGATAGGGATTTGTTGGAATTTATGACGGTGCGGCATCCGGTGGTCCCAGTGCTGTACTGCCTTCCAAAAATCCACAAGACGTTGGTTGACCCCCCTGGTAGACCCATTATATCTGGTTGTGGCTCTGTCTTTTCACCGATAGCCATTTTTTTGGATAAAATGTTGCGAAATTTTGCTAATAATGCTAAGTCCTATATTCAGGATACTACTGATTTTTTGACTAAATTGGATGAGGTTCAATTAGAAGGAGACTGCATACTCGTATCATTCGATGTATGTAGTCTCTATACTTCAATTAATCATACTAGAGGTCTTCGTACTGTATCTGAAGCTTTACAGCAGTCAAATTACACCCATGAATGTATTAACCTCCTCATGTGTCTTTTGGAAATTGTCCTAACTGAAAATAATTTTTTGTTTGGTGATTCTTTTTATGGACAAAGAAGGGGTACGGCCATGGGATCTAACGTGGCTCCCAGATATGCGAATATGTTCATGGCGGCCCTAGAGGAAGGCGCAGTCTATGTCTCTCCCCACTTCACTAAGGTTTTGAGGTGGTGGAGATACATAGACGACGCCTTCGACAGGCTCTCAAGTCGAGTTGGAGTGTTTCTTTGCCTTTTTGAACGATATGGATGATGATATAAAATTCACTATGGATTCATCAGCAAGATCTATACATTTTCTTGATACTAGAGTTTTTATTCAGGAACATAAACTCATTACTGATTTATACAGCAAACCCACAGATCGCAACAATCTGTTGAGGTTTGAAAGCTGTCATCCACACCCCATGATTGCTTCTCTCCCTTATAGCCAGATGTTGGGGGTGAAGAGGATTGTGCAGGATCCTCCAACTCTCGACATCAGGTTGAGAGATATGTCTCAAAAATTCAAGAACCGTGGTTACCCTAGGAAACTATTAGACAATAAGAGATTGAAAGTAGATGGGATTTTGAGACATGACCTTTTGAAAAATAGGAAACAATCGCCTTCCCATAGATTAACATTAGTGTCCACGTACTCCCACAAGAGTAATGAAATCGCTAGAATCATTAAAAAAGAATGGGGGATACTTAGGTGTTCCTATAGTAAGATCCCGGAATTTGAGGCTCCACCACGTATGGCCTATCGCAGGACAAAAAATTTAAGAGATCGTTTAGTACATGCTGATGTGGGATCTATGGCTAAGAATTATCAGTCTGTATTGGCCCCTAAAAAACTTGGTTGTTTTCCCTGTTTAGGGTGTAACAATTGTAAAAATATAGTTAGGGGGGAGGTTTTTACTCATCCTACTAAAGGTACTACACATAAAATCAGACATCGTCTAACATGTAGATCGGATCATGTAATATACATCATACAATGTCCCTGCAAATTATTATATGTAGGTGAAACTACTCTGGATTGCAGAAAACGAATAAATAATCATAAGTCCACAATTCGTACTAAGAAAATTGACCTACCCTTACCTAAACATTTTGTTGAAAAAAACCATGGGGAGAATGACTTTAAATTACACATCGTAGATCATGTACCGCGCCATAGACGTGGCGGTGATAGGATCTCAAAATTGAAACGGTTGGAGCTTGAGTGGATCTTTAAACTAGACACCTTATCCCCTAGAGGTCTTAATATGGATTTCAAGATTTTTCCAAGTTTCTCTAGATAGCCCAGAGTTGTACTTTGATATGAACATCTGCCCGTGGGTTTACCATCTTCCCTGCATTCCTCCCCCTCTTCTGTGGTTAGGAAATCAATAACAGTTTGACCAATTTGTACTATGAATATACCTTTTATATATATATTTCTTTATGTATTTTATTTATAATATTTTGGTCTAGATATACCATCAATATTTAAAAAATACTTAATATATTCCCTTTTCCCTTTTTTTCAGATATTTTTCTCAAAGTTCTGCCTCAAGGATCGGTTGAAGCTATACATATACACTGCTCCTATGCTTTATTACATGTACCCTATTCTAAATACTTTATTCATATGTTACATTTGTCCATGATTTACCTCTAAATGCAGTTGTTTTGCATTTATGTACTATGATTGTATATTTCAATATCCCTATTTTTATATTTATTTTGGGATATTTGGATTTATTATTTACTGTACATCTTCATAGGGACATAATATTTATCTCTTCTCAAATTATAGAGGTGTTTTATACACTATATATCGCTGTTTATATGGCTAATTATATTTATATATATGCATACATTTGCAGACGTATGAGAGGATAACATGGACCTATAACGTATGAGGTGGTATTGCCCTTTCCTAAAATGGCGCCGAGTATTGTCAGTGAGTTTCGCGCATGCGCGAACTGATGAAACACACTGTGACTCATATCCGAAATCGAGAGGATCTGACGCCATCTATATGGAATACGAAAGGGTGAATGGCCCTCTTCTAAAATGGCGTTTTACGCTATGAGTGGGCTATGCGCATGCGCGATATGACGCGTTGTGCGATGACTCCCACCAACAGGTGATAGGATTACATAACGTTTAGATCTGCGTAGTAGAGAGTGTAAAATGCCATCAGCCGATCCAGTGAGGGTAAGATGTTTTTAACTTAGATTTTATAATATTCACCTGTCTTTCGACATTGTTCACATGTTACCACACACATGTAGCCCATCTGATTGATTGGCCTTATTATAATAAACACACTATTTATATTAAACACATTCAATGTTTCATATATATTTCCCTATATATGTATTGTCATATCTATAGGGGATTCCATTGATATAATGTTATGCATATTTGATGTATCATTTTCTCACGATTTTATAATATATATGTAATTGGTTTTGTGATTTTGTACTACATATATATGTGTTTTGAGTGTCACACTGTTATGCTTGAGAAAGGCTCACATTGAGCTGAAACGTTGCACACACGTGGAAAAAGGGTCTTTAGTTTTGAATATTTTGGAGTGCTGTCTACAAGGGGGAGGTGGGGGGGGGGTTGTATGGCACGATCTACAAGGAGGAGATGGGGGATTTTGGCACTGTCTACAGCAGGGGTCTCAAACTCGGCAGGGTGAGTGGGCCGCATATAGAAAAAATGGGAAGTTGACAGGCGCATTACTTTCAAGTTTGATACAACACAAAATTATTGTTAATAAATTACTTATTTGAACTACTATAACACTATATTACTATAATAATAATAATACTACATTACTATAAAATGAATACTACATTACTATAAAAATACCCGCTAGGTTTAAAATTTGAGATATTTCTCCACATGCTTATTTCAACAATCCAGTTTTCCAGTTTAAGTGTCGCTAAATGTAGTCCGGCGGCTCAGTTGGCAGCGTTTGGCAGACACACATGTCAAGATTGGGCAGCCCCTTTTTATATAGTGCCACTGTGCCCTCTGTAGATGCTGCCACAGTGCCCTCTGTGGATGCTGCCGCAGTGCCCTCTGTGGATGCTGCCGCAGTGCCCTCTGTGGATGCTGCCGCAGTGCCCTCTGTAGATGCTGCCGCAGAGTCTTCTGTAGATGCTGCCGCAGAGTCTTCTGTAGATGCTGCCGCAGAGCCCTCTGTGGATGCTGCCACAGTGCCCTCCGCAGATGCTGCCACAGTGCCCTCCGCAGATGCTGCCACAGTGCCCTCCGCAGATGCTGCCACAGGGCTCTCAGCAGATGCTGCCACAGTGATGTCAGGGGCTTGCCCAGAGCTGGAGTCCCGGAGCAGAGCCGCTTCTAGCACTCTGCCTGGGATTCCAGCTCTGCTCCTGACATCACTGTCCATATATGGACAGAGATGTCAGGGGCAACCTCAGAGCTGGAGTCCCGGGCAGAGCCTAGTAGGCTCTTCCTGGGACACCAGCTGTGGTTCTGACATCACTGGGACTCCTGCTCTGGGGAATTCCACAGAGTCCCGGAGCAGAGCCTGTACTAGTGCTCTGCTCGGGACTCCTCTCTGGGGAAGACCCTGACACACTGTCCATATATGGACAGTTATGTCAGGGAATTCCACAGAGTCCCGGAGCAGAGCCTGTACTCGTGCTCTGCTCGGGACTCCACTCTGTGGAAGACCCAGACACACTGTCCATATATGGACAGCGATGTCAGGGAATTCCACAGAGTCCCGGAGCAGAGCCTGTACTAGCGCTCTGCTCGGGACTCCGTGCTTTTCTGTTTACAGACATTCAAACGGAGTGTCAAAATGATGGCGGCTGCGAGAAAATCTTGCAGCCGCGCATCATACACTGATGACACACGCAGCTGTTAAGTGCCTTTTGCGCACGCAAACGCCGCTTTTATTGCGTGCGCAAAACGCACACGCTTGTGTAAATAAGGCCTAAGAGCTAGGGAACGCTTACACTGTCCGTAGCAGAGACACGCCCCCTTGCCAGTTCGGCAGACAATACAAGACTGATCTCTTGCAAGAGCTGAAGAGATGAGCGCGCTCTCTCCTCTCCACAGCTCTTACACTGTCCGCAGCAGTGACACGCCCCCTTGCCAGTTCGGGTGAAAAGACTAATCTTCAAAACTGAGGAGAGAGAGTGTGCATTTTCTCTGCTTGCTCTTGCTGGAGCACTGTCCATATCTGATTGGACAGTGTCACAGCCATAGTAACACGTCCCCTTGCCAGTACACGCCCCGTTGACTATTGAGGGGTTATTTAAATATCGGGCGCCAAATATAAAGGCACCGATATCTAAATAACAGAGGGAGGTAGAAAAAAAATGTAAAGTGCCCCAGGGTTTGTGCAGCCCTCCCCATTACATGCTGCACTTAGCTGCACATGTATGGGGAGGTGAAAGGTTCTCTTTAAAGAGGCTCTGTCACCAGATTCTCAAATCCCTATCTCCTATTGCATGTGATCGGCGCTGCAATGTAGATAACAGTAACGTTTTTGTTTCTTTTAAAAACGTTCATTTTTGGCCAAGTTATGAGCTATTTTATACATATGCAAATGAGGTTTGAAATGGACAACTGGGCGTTTTTTTTCCGTTATGTCCAACTGGGCGTGTATTGTGTTTTTAACTGAGCGTGTTTACGTGTATGACGCTGACCAATCAGTGACCAGTCAGCATCATACACGTTAATCAAGTGTCCTGATAATGAATACACATGATCATCCAGCCTGGACGTCATGTGTATTCAGAATCCTGACACTTCTGACTTCTGACAAAATCTCGTTTACCTCCGTAATCTCACGAGATTTCGTTTCCCTTGCTAGAAATCTCACAGAAAAGAGTCAGAAGTGTCAGGATTCTGAATACACATGACGTCCAGGCTGGATTTCATGTGTATTCATTATCAGGACATTTGATTAACGTTAATCTCTGTTTATGTGGCTGCACATCGCTGCTGTGTAAATCAATGGAGATGAGTGTATGATGCTGACTGGTCACTGATTGGTCTGCGTCATACACGTAAACACGCCCAGTTAAAAACACAATACACGCCCAGTTGGACATAATGGCAAAAAAACGCCCATTTGTCCATTTCAAAGCTCATTTGCATATATGTAAAATAGCTCATAACTTGGCCAAAAATGAACGTTTAAAAAAAACAAAAAAAACGTTACTGTTATCTACATTGCAGCGCCGATCACATGCAATAGGAGATAGGGATTTGAGAATCTGGTGACAGAGCCTCTTTAAATGAGTGCTATAATAATTCAAAACCTGTGTTATGTGTCTGTAGGATTATAGGTTTCGCCATATTAAGCATTAAATTGTTCAGGTGCCAATGAGACATAATATTATTGAATTTATATCAAATATACTGTATAGGAGTGATTTGGCGTACAAGCTGCATATTCACTAAAGTTTTCATAACTGCGCTAACAACAAACCAGTTGCAGGTTCTGCATTTTAAACTTATTGTCAGTAGGAAGAAACAAGAGATTTTTACATTAAGTAATTGATATTGATCATTCAAATAAGACTATTTTGTATTTTTTACTTCATGATTTTTTCAAGTTATTATTCTCAAAGGTTATTTTTTACTCAACTTATTATTAATCATGATGCCATGAAAGTAATATTGTGAATAATTTCTTGTAAAGTGAATGTTGCTTAAAGAGACTCTGTCACCACATTATAAGTGGCCTATCTCGTACATAAGGAGATCGGCGCTGTAATGTAGGTGATAGCAGTGCTTTTTATTTAGAAAAACTATCTATTTTCACCACGTTAGGAGCGATTTTAGCTTTATGCTAAGGACTTTCTTAATAGACAACTGGGCGTGTTTTTACTTTTGACCAAGTGGGCGTTTTTTTTTGTGCGTCGTTTTTACGGAATTCACAGTGCAATTAAAACAACATGTTAACTTTATTCTGTGGGTCAATACGATTACGGCGATACCAAATATATATTGTTTTTTCTATATTTTACTACTTTTACAAGTAAAAACCTAAGTGTAAAAAATAAAATAAATTTTGTGTCACTAAAATTCTGAGAGCCATAACTTTTTTATTTTTCCATTGATTAAGTGTTAAGAGGGCTTATTTTTTGCGCGATAAGATCTAGTTTTTAATTATACCAATTTGGGGTACATGTGACGTTTTGATCACTTTCTATTTAATTTTTTGTGGTAGATGAGGTGACCAAAAAATAGAAATTCTGGAGTTTACAATTAATTTTTTTTACGGCGTACACCCTGCGGGTTAAAGGACGAGTGTCACGAAAAACAATTTTTTTTATAGCAATTTGCTTTTAGTGTTTTATTTAAAATTATTTATTTGTGTGTTTGTGTTTTACAATTTTTTATTTTTTCACTTTTTCTTGTCCATGGGGGCTGCCATTTTTTTTTCCATCTCTGTATGTGTCGATTAACGACACATACAGACATGGAATACGGCACATACAGCCCCATAGTGAATGCGAATGGGGCCCGTTCCATCCACTATGCTGTACGCCGTCTGTGTGGGAACGGCGCATGCGCCGCTCCCACACAGTCCAAATTGAAGGTCTTCGGCCGAGCGATGTCCGGCGCCATTTTCTTGTGGACCGGAAGCCGCGGCCGGACAGTAAGATTACTACTTCCGGTCACGGCTTCCGGACTTGTGCACTTGGAGTGGAGGGAGCAGACGGAGCGGACGGACTGGAGGGAGCGGCGGCGGCAGGAGCAGGTAAGTTAGGTCTGTGTATGTACGTGTTTTACTGTGTGTTTACTACTGTATGTTAACCTACTACACTGTGTGTTAGCTCAAAAAATGGCGACACACAGTGTAGGAGGTTTGACCGTTCAATCCCCTCCTTTCTCCTGGCACTAGCCAGGATAAAGGAGGGGGGATTCTGTGAGCTCACTAGAGCGAGTGAGTTTTCTCACATTTTGCAGCATAAAGCAATGTCAATGCTGCAATTTTGGGAATTGCTCCATCTAGTGACCAGCACTGGGAAATGTTATACATTATAATCTAATTTATAATATTTCCTGACTCGTGAAAAATTAAAAAAATTAGAACAATGTTTAATCACTTATACACTAACTGTTTAACTAAAAAAAAAATAATAATTTTCTAGCGACACATTACCTTTAAGTAATGATATATTGTAATAGTTCAGACTTTTACGCGGCGATACCAATTATGTTTATTTTATTTTTTTACTATTCTCTATTGGGGAAATGGGAAAAGGGGGGTTTTTTGAACTTTTAATTTTTAATTAAAAATTTTTACATAGAGGCGTGGCTTGGACATGGCGCTGACCAGACGTGCTGCTTGAGAGCTCCGCTCCTGCACTCCTTTAACCCGATCATAAGTTCATTAAAAAGCATCCTTTTACTAACCTAATGGTCAGGAAATCCAAGGCCTCCACGGGGACTCCTTATTGCACTCGGCAGATGTCTGCAGCCGGCTCCATCCAGTGATTTCTGACCGAAGTTGCTGCTGGAACATCCTCTAAGATGGCGCCGACGGAGGAGAGGCGAGATGGCACCGGGTCCTTGATTCCGGAGGGGATATCATCTGCGACCGGCGTTGCTGCATCAGGTACCGCTAGTACCTTCCCCTCACTGTCCGGTTCATCTGGGCGGATTCCCTCCCGGCTGGACGGGGTAACACCGAGCTCTTCTGGGGCTGTGATGGCGCTGCCTGCGCGGGACTGCTCGCCACGTGGTGCCTGTAATGGCGGCCGGGTCTCTCCATCATCCCTTCCTCATGTGCTGGGGCCTGCATTGCTGCCTTCTACCTCTCCTACAGATATGGCTATTCACCCCTCATCGCCACTGGGAGTTTCTTCTGTCCTAGGGGATGATTTACAGGGCTTGATACGACAGTTGTCAGCATTACCCACTAAACAGGACATGGAGCGTTATGTTAACCATCTTGAGACGACATACAAGTCTGAGATACAATCTCTTACCACCAACCTATCCCAATTGTCCGATCAGGTGCAGCGAATGGAAAGCGATGTTTCAGTTATTTCACAATAACAGCAAATTTCTCATGACGCCCGTTTGGATCAACACTCTCATCAGATTCATGCGTTATTTAACCTGGCTGAGGATCATGAGAATCGGAACCGCCGCAATAATATTCGGCTTCGGGGCATTCCTGAGGATATCTCTCCGGGTCACCTCATCCCTGCTTTAGTCTCTATTTAACACCTTATTGGGGCGCCCTGCTGATGATCCTATGGAGCTGGATAGAGCCCACAGGACCCTGGGCCCTCGGAACCCGGATCCTGATAGGCCTAGAGATGTGCTATGCCGTGTCCATTTCTTCTCTCTCAAGGAGCAGATAATGAGGAAGGCCCGAGATAAAGGCGAGGTTTTATTACAAGGGGTCAAGATTCAGCTGCTGTCTGATTTGTCCAGGATGACTCTGGATAAGCGCAGAGTGCTTCGTCCTTTGCTTGATGTGTTGAGGGAGCATGAGATCTCTTATTCTTGGGGACACCCCTTCCAGCACCCCTTCCAGCTGCAGGTTCGCAGAGATGGGACATTGCTGAGTGTTCGGGACCCAGGGGATGTTCCGGACTTCTGCGCTGCTCTCCGTTTGCCTCGAGTCTCCATACCTGATTGGCCTTATGTTCCCGTTCCGCCACAGCGTCCACGGTCGCGCAGGCGAGGTCGTTCTCCTGCTTCTCCTATGCGGCGTCATGAGGGTCGCCTCGCTGAGCCGATCTGATATCCTTTTAGATCTCCTTGCGGTCTGCTGTTAGAGTTCAATGTAACAGCTATTGTGTTCCTCATTTGAAGCAATTGCATTCTGTGTTTCTTATAGCTATTGCTGTCTGTGTTTACCTCTCGTTATAAATGATTGCTGCTGGAGACCTGATGGTTAATTGGTGTAGGTTGATTGCTGTTAATGCACTACAAAAGCGAATGCTGAACGTTTCTATAAATTCCATGTACCACTAACATGTATATGCATTTATGATGACATTGAATGTATCCAGGAGTGTTTTCCACTGAGGTATCTTTAGGTACATATTAATGCTGCATACCTTGGTCTCACTACTATTGGGTATCATGCGAAGTGCCTTGGTTTTACTTTCTCTAATGTTCTATCGTTATTTGCTTTATTGTAATTTGCCGGGTTGGGGGGTGCGGGGCACTGGCTAGTCCTTGTCCTGACGCTTCTCCTCTTAGGGACTCACTGGTTGATTCCGGTGTCTGTTAGATTGTTTCTCCTTGAGTAGCTCAAGGAGTGGGTGATTATTTCGCCCGTTCGTCTGTCTTTGTTATAGTGTCTCCCCTCCTTGTCTGTCTTGTCCTATTCACCACTGCACTAGCGCATTCTACTTTTGTGTTCCTCTGGGTGGAGGAAGTGATGGCACAATTGAAAGTCTGTACCTTCAATGCTAGGGGGCTTAATGTCCCGGAAAAACTCTCGCAAATTTTATATAACATGCATAAAGAACGAGTACATATCTTGTTCCTACAGGAGACTCACTTCCAGGTGGGCCATACTCCACAATTTACAAATCGATATTTTCCGTCTTGGTTTCACAGTGCCAACCCGGAATCCAAGTCCAAAGGGGCTAGTATATGTCTCCACAAGTCACTCTCTCATAGACTCGTTGATGTTTTGGTTGATCCAGGAGGTCGTTATGTTTTTCTCAAATTGTCCATACGCAATAAGATTTTTACTCTGGCTAACTTGTACCTCCCCAATCAGGACCAGGCTAGAGTGTGGCGCTTGTTCTTGAAGAAATTGGAAGAGTTTACCGAGGGCGTATTAATTGTGGGAGGAGATCTTAATCTGACTTTTGATCCCAGGCTTGATACCTCCTCGGGCAGGTCTACTGTTCCTAAATCACACTTGGGGGCACTAAAGACTATGATGCATTCCATGCAATTGATTGACGTGTGGAGGATTCTGCACCCTCAGGTAAGAGAGTATACTTACTTCTCCCCATTGCATAATATGTACAGTCGGATAGACGCTTTTTTTATTAGTCACCACTTGCTTACCTGGCATCCTACTACTAATGTGGGCCCCATGATGTGGTCAGATCATGCCCCAGTGTTTCTGACTCTTACGTTTCCTGACTCGGTCCCGAATTTTCAGTCTTGGAAACTTAATGACAATCTATTAAGGGATACAGTATGTGTGTCGGCTCTTAAGGACTCTCTTTCTGGGTTTCTCGAGGTCCATGAACATGACCCTACCCCCTTGCCACTCCAATGGGAGGCACTGAAATGTGTCATTAGAGGAGTCCTAATACAACACGGGGCACGTTTGAAGCGAGAGAAAGGGGTAACTATTGCACGTCTCCTGACTCAGATTCGGGATTTGGAATCATGTCATAAACGAATTCCATCTTCACAGGTTTTTGCGGATCTGACTACAGCGAGAGAGTCCTTGCGATCCCTCATAGATCAGTCCCACGCCCGGTTTAGAGATCGGATGAGGAAGCACTCCTACGAATTTGCGGATAAGTGTGGTAGGTCTTTGGCGCGGATATTGCATCCCCGTACACAAGCGTCCTACATCCCTAAAATTCTATCTCCCTCGGGCAGCGAGGTTCATGACCCGGCGGGTATTACTGATTGCTTTAGACATTATTACTCGGCCTTATATAATATTAAAGGTCAATTTCACGATATGCAGGCGGAGGCGTTGCGTGATAAAATTGATCGTTATGTGCATAATACTGCGTTGCCGTCTTTGGAGGATGGGGAGGCTTCGGGGCTCGAGGAAGATTTTGTGGAATCAGAAGTGGAACGTGTTATTGGTGACTCACCCTTGGGCAAGAGTCCAGGGCCAGATGGGTTTAACAACAAATTTTATAAGACATTTAAAGCTCAACTGGTTCCTTTTTTGACGAAAGTCTTTAATTCTGTGTCTTCCTTGTGTCCCTTTGCGCCCCAGTCTCTCGAGGCTCACATCACCCTTTTACCAAAGCCAGGCAAGGATCCATCATCTTGCGCTAACTTCAGACCCATTTCACTAATTAATGTAGATGTAAAACTTTTCGCGAAGTTGCTTGCCTCTCGTTTGTCACCGTTGTTGCCTGGCATGATACTGGATGATCAGGTGGGGTTTATATGTGGTCGGGAAGCGCGGGATAACACTAACAAAACTCTCCTTTTAACATCATACTGCCAATCCCGTAAGATACCGATGTGCCTACTCTCGGTAGATGCCGAAAAAGCATTTGACAGAGTGCACTGGGTGTTCCTCCGCAGTGTCCTGGCGCAGGTTGGCCTTGGCACTACTATGGTGGATAGGATAATGGCATTATACCATAGACCTACGGCTCGGGTTCGTGTTAATGGACTTCTATCTGATTCCTTGTCTATTGCTAATGGCACAAGACAGGGGTGCCCACTCTCACCTCTATTGTATGTTCTGGTCATGGAACACCTGGCAGTGGCACTGCGGAGCAACCCTAATGTTAATGGTGTACGTGTTGGATCACAGCATCATAAATTGGCGCTTTATGCAGACGATCTCCTGGTATACATTACAACTCCCATGATTTCTTTGCCATCTTTGACTGAGGAATTTGAGCGTTTTGGGCATCTAAGCAATTTTAAAGTTAATTACTCTAAATCTGAGGCCTTGAATATATCTCTGGATGCTCCTCTGGCTACCCATCTCGCTCGGGTTTTCCCATTCAAATGGCAAACTACATCCTTAAAATACTTGGGGGTGCATGTTCCCACGCAGCAGGCAGATCTGTTCGCCTTGAATTACACACCTATTCTGCAGCGTACCTTGAAGGAATTGGCAGAGTATGGTGGGAACCGTATGTCATGGTTTGGGCGTATCAACGCGGTCAAAATGGATATTTTGCCCAAATTTTTATACCTTTTCCAGACCGTCCCTATTGTAGTACCATCGGGCTTTTTCAAGACCTTACACAGGGCCATAACTAAATTTGTGTGGGGCTCCTCTAAGCCTCGCATCTGTTTTGCTGTCCTTAGTCGTCCAAAAATAGACGGGGGCGCGGGTCTTCCAGACTTTAAACGATACCATCAAGCTGCATTGATTATGAGGGTAGTGGATTGGTTCCGCTCGAAAACAGGTAAGCAATGGGTGTGCATCGAAAGAGACATGTCTCCTCTTGCATTGTCCTCTCTGCCGTGGTTGACTGTCCTACAGCGCCATATGCTATCTTTGCCCTTCCTCACACGTCAGTTTCTTGTAGTCTGGGAGCGAATCTTGAGTGCTGCGGGCCTTGTTCATCGCCCGGGTCCTCTGACTCCTCTCTTTGACAACCCCTCCTTCCCTCCGGCGGTGGGTGTTGATACATTCCTCTGTTGGGAGAGAGGAGAGGGTGGATATCTGGCTGAGACCCTTACTCCTGATGGTGCCATATTATCAATGAATGCGGTCTCTGGGGCTTGCCCGGGGAGACGATCAACCTGGTGGTCATACTTACAGTTGCGTTCCTATATCTCTTCCATGGAAGACTGTCTGGTGTTGTTACAGGATAATACTCCTTTGGAACGTTATTTGTCTTTATCAACTGCCCCTTCTCATGTCTTATCCTATTTACATGGGGTTCTCCTGCCCAAATTTTCTTTCTCTCAACTGTCCTTCACTAATGCATGGGACGAAGAAATGGGGGTTCAACATACGGAAGAGGAATGGGGCACTTCTTTCTTTTTAGCTCACAAACTACCAACGTCTTGTTTTGCTCAAGAAAAAAACTACAAAATACTCACTCGGTGGTATCGTTGTCCTGCTTTGTTGCATAGGATATTTCCTGAAGTGTCGGCTGATTGTTGGAGGTGTGGGGAAGCTCCTGGAACCATGTTGCATATTTGGTGGGACTGTCCCAAGATACGTCCCTTTTGGGGAAAGATTTTTGACTTGGGCAACAAGCTCTTTCACACCGAGGTCCCGACCTCGGCTTCTATAGGATTACTCTCCATGGTTCCTGGATCACTCCCACACCTCAAAAGGGGTGTCTTTAGGCATTTCCTGACTGCGGCGAGAACGGTGATACATAGGCATTGGAAGTCTCATACTGTTCCTTCTTTGACGGAATGGGTAACAGAGGTGAACGGGATTATGAGAATGGAGGAGTTGCTGTCAGCTGACAGGGGCAAGTCTGTGCTCTTTGTCCAAACTTGGGCAGTGTGGTCTGGATTCCGGGGTGGTACTGATCTACCTCTCTGGCTGGATGGAAGGTTCTGAGCAACTTCTGTGATCTTACTCCATGCGCTATGTTTGTCTGTGTTTCCCTTTGTTGTCTGGTGTCTTGTGTTGGTGTTATATTATATTTGTGGCACTTATACGTACCAACTCTTACTTTATTGGGGTCTGATCCCCATGTTTATTGTACTATCTTGATGTAAATATGGTACAGTTCGTACCACTGTATTTTGATTCATACGCACTTTAGATGGCTGGGAGGCTACCTCCCATTGGTGTTCATGCATTTTATATACTGTTCATATACTGTAAAAATCTGTATTTTATATTGCGTACAAATTTTTCTGCCAATATTGTACAATGTTCTATATGCTGTAATCTTTTTTGCAAAATAAAAATCTTGATAAAGAAAAAATACATAAAAAAACAACTTTATTTTACTCATTTTTACTTTTTTTATTAGTCCCCCTAGGGGACTTCAACCAGCAATCGTTAGATCGCTTGCACGATATACTGCAATACTAATGTATTGCAGTATATCGTGATTCTGATAGGCATCTATTAAGCCCTGCCGGAGGCAGCGCTTAATAGGAGCACAAAGATGGCGGACCTGGGGGCCTTCATTGTTTTGCGGGGGCGTGATGAGCTGTTAGAGGGGGTCGCCCCCCTCTTGCTAACGATTTAAATGCTGCGGTCGCTATTGACCGCGGCATTTAACGAGTTAAACTAGCGGGATCGAGCTTGAGCGCCATCCCGCTCGTTACTCTGGAGTGTCGGCTGTAACATACAGCCAACACCCGCATCATATGGAGCGGGTTCACTCCATGAGCCCGTTCCTTACTTCCCCTACCCGACTTTGGCGCATGGATACGTCAAATGTCGGGAAGGGGTTAAAATTTCTAATTTGGGATGTTATCTGAATAAAGTTATCAGCAGGGTATGTGTCCTTTTGCATCGGCCAATTTTTGCTGTAACAATGAGCACTGATCAAAGAGACAGCTCGTTCATCAGCGCTCGTTTGCTCCTTTCACAAAGAGTTATGATCAGTAATGTATGGGGACGAGCGATCGGAACTACGATTGCTCGTCCCCATGTATTACCATCATGTCTGCAACACGTCTCCCTTTTTTCACAAGGAGATGTGCTGCCGACAACGATAATATTTGCTGCTGCATAAATAATACCATCAGCTGATGAACAAGCGTTTTCTGTAATCCAGAATTACAAAAATAAGTACACCCTTGTTTAAATACAGCAAATAAGTAACATACTAGTACTTAGTATTACCTCCGTTACTACTGAGGGTGTGAAGAGGGTAGCATCTTCCCTTTCAAGATTTCAGTACATCTGGGAATTCATTATGCCTTCAATGTAGCACAATTCTCCCACACTTTTAGCACTTATACAACCCCATATAAGAACTTCTTTCCATACTCCTCCTCTTTGCGACACCCTACATATAGGATGCCATCAGTTCCAAAAAGATTCACTTTGCTCTTATCAGACCAAAGTATGGATTCCCAAAATTCTTGGCCTGTAGCAATATGAGCCTTGACAAAAGCTAAACAGATTATTTTGTGCTTTGGCTTTAGAAGTAGCTTACTGTGTGGATGATAACCATGCCTTCTACTTCTATGCAGGATGCGTCTTACTGTGTGCGATGAAACAGTTATTCCATTTTGGCTTGCCACAGCTTTTGCCAGTTCTGAGGCACTTGCTCAGCGATTCTCCTACACTTTTCTCAGCAAAACTCGCTCATCACAAGGTGAAATCTTACGGCAATGGCCTGAACATTGCAGGGAGCTTGTCAAAAGATCATCTTTTTTAAATTCTGTATTACTTTTGCTACTGTGTTACAACTAAATAACAGTTATTTACTTATCTTCATGGAGCCTTTTCCTTTTTTTGTGCAATGAAAGAATTTCCTCCAGACAATTTTCTTCCATGTGGTGGCATTGTTGTCAGCATCAAGTCTGAAAGAGATTCAGTAGGATAAGTACCACTTCTTGTCCACACGTAGGGGAATTGCTGCGTTTTTTTCCGTCCGGAATTGCGGATGGATAAAACGCAGCAGAATACAGTAGCAGCAAATTGGGTGAGATAGAACAAATCTCATCCACACACTACGTAAATGCTGAGAGGAAAAAACGCTCAGAAATGAACCTGCGGTGCGGAATTTCATTCCGCAGCATGTCAATTGTGTTTGCGTAATTGCTGCCTATTTGCTGCAGGTTTTCCCGATTGAAATTAATGGTAATGCAAACGGAATGCAAATGCAAGCTATGGTTTCGGTTTGAGTTTCATTCATGGGTTCCTCCAATGGAAAAGTCTAACGGAACCCATGATCGGAGCCTGTGAAATCATATGTGTAAAGTATATGGCTCTGGCTGAAATACACTGTCTAGCCGTTTTTACATTTCCAGGCTTAGAACCAATTCTATTTTACAATGCAAAAATCTCTACACCAAATGAAATAAACAGGGCTGGTCCAACTACCGTATATGTAAAGTCTGTGTACAACCACCAACAAAAAGAACTAATGCACAGGAATATAATCAATAAATATGTATTTTATTAATGTCCATAGACATACATGGCAAAACAACTATTAGTAAAAATAAAATATCATCATGCATACATTACCCATGAATCCCAACCCAGGGAGCAGTGCAGAAATCAGTAAATTCAGTTACAATTTACTTAATTTAACAGCTTATCGTACTTTAAAAAAAAAATATATAAATAACTGAAAGATAGGTGATTTGGCAACAAAAGCATCTTGAATGCTTAGAGAAGAATCATACATCCGAAATTTGCATCTTATTTGTGTCTGTGGGGGGGGGGAGGAGTTCTTTAATATATATTATTTATTTATATTTAATATTGGCTGTGTCCCATAAAACACAATGCAGTATTTCCAAATATAAATGGTTATGTTTTTTTTTACTGGCTTTCATTCATAGTATTTTCCTTGTTTCATAGCTCTGTAGCCTTAGACAAATGTCAGTCCTCATGGGAAAATAAGACATGAAGATATTGAGCAGTTATAACCATTCTTACTTGCCCATCCTGAGGGCTCATCCACATTGCTGTATTATGTTTCTGTAGATTCTGTAATATGGCACCCATACGAGTCTTTGGTACCATACTGTACCGCCATATGCCTCCAATTCCATGCAATGTCAGAGAGAGTTTTTTTCCTGTATGAATTATATGGAATTATAACATTGTGGCATATTCCATATCTTGCTGTAACACGACGGTATTCTCTCCTAGAAGCTTTGCTGAGTCCTCCCGCCTCATCATTGGCCGAGTCTGGTGGTCTGTCCTTTTTCCTGGACTATCCATTGCAGCTTTGCCTATTGAGATTTACAGCTGAGTATAACTACAAACCCACCAAAGGCTCGCCAGGAAGTTATTTGAGTATATAAGGATGAAGTCCGCTCACCCAAGTGGACGTCTTCACAATGCTCATTGGCGTCTCGGTGTAATGGATGGAGGGTGCACGGACAGCTTGCTGGACTACAAGCCCTGCTCAACTCCAAAATTGTGTTGAAATTTCCATTACAGCTGGTGCAGAAAGATTATAAACTGCAAGCAACTAAACCACAAGTGTGAAAAAAAGATTATTAGGTAGCAAGCAGACATATTGTAAGCTATATATGGCTCAGTAAGGTGCCTGGATATATGCTTCACGTTCCAAAGTAAATGCTGAAACTTATTAGTTACTTTTCACACCTGACTCTAGGATGCGAAACTCTTAGAATAGTAACAGATGCTTGCTTAAGTGAGCTTTAAAACTATGTTTTGGTTGTAAATGAGCGCTGCAACTTTTTGGCAGAAGGTTTATTAAAATTAATGAAAATATTAGTTACATTATGTTAGGAAAATTCAATTGTTAACTTGAAGTTTCAATATTCTATAAACTTTTATTAATATAGCAATCTGTTCATTTGTTTGTGGTGGAGTTGAAGGAATTGGTGTGTAGTATCTTATCGGTTTTATTAACAGGTAGAGATGAGAAAATCTTATCCTAAGGGCTTATTCAGACAAATGGGATATACGTCCGTGCAACGCGCGTGAGATCGCACGGACCTACACTACCGTTAAAAAGTTTAGGGTCACTTAGAAATATCCTTATTTTTGCAAGAAAAGCACAGTTTTTTTCAATGAAGATAACATTAAATTAATCAGAAATACACTCTATACATTGTTAATGTGGTAAATGACTATTCTAGCTGCAAACGTCTGGTTTTTAATGCAATATCTACATAGGTGTATAGAGGCCCATTTCCAGCAACCATCACTCCAGTGTTCTAATGGTACATTGTGTTTGCTAACTGTGTTAGAAGGCTAATGGATGATTAGACAACACTTGAAAACCCTTGTGCAATTATGTTAGCACCGCTGTAAACAGTTTTGCTGTTTAGAGGAGCTATAAAACTGACCTTCCTTTGAGCTAGTTGAGAATCTGGAGCATTACATTTGTGGGTTCGATTAAACACTCAAAATGGCTAGAAAAAGAGAGCTTTCATGTGAAACTCGACAGTCTATTCTTGTTCTTAGAAATGAAGACTATTCCATGCGAGAAATTGCCAAGAAACTGAAGATTTCCTACAACGGTGTGTACTACTCCCTTCAGAGGACAGCACAAACAGGCTCTAACCAGAGTAGAAAGAGAAGTGGGAGGCCCCGCTGCACAACTGAGCAACAAGACAAGTACATTAGAGGCTCTAGTTTGAGAAATAGATGCCTCACAGGTCCTCAACTGGCAGCTTCATTAAATAGTACCCGCAAAACGCCAGTGTCAACGTCTACAGTGAAGAGGCGACTCCGGAATGCTGGAAAAGATTAATATGGGAAAAAGCACACAGACATTGGACAGAGGAAGATTGGAAAAAAGTGTTATGGACAGACTAATCGAAGTTTGAGGTGTTTGGATCACACAGAAGAACATTTGTGAGACGCAGAACAACTGAAAAGATGCTGGAAGAGTGCCTGACGCCATCTGTCAAGCATGGTGGAGGTAATGTGATGGTCTGGGGTTGCTTTGGTGCTGGTAAAGTGGGAGATTTGTACAAGGTAAAAGGGATTTTGAATAAGGAAGGCTATCACTCCATTTTGAAACGCCATGCCATACCCTGTGGACAGCGCTTGATTGGAGCCAATTTCATCCTGCAACAGGACAATGACCCAAAGCACACCTCCAAATTATGCAAGAACTATTTAGGGAAGAAGCAGGCAGCTGGTATTCTATCTGTAATGGAGTGGTCAGCGCAGTCACCAGATCTCAACCCCATAGAGCTATTGTGGGAGCAGCTTGACCGTATGGTACGCAAGAAGTGCCCATCAAGCCAATCCAACTTGTGGAAGGGGCTTCTGGAAGCATGGGGTGAAATTTCTCCCGATTACCTCAGCAAATTAACAGCTAGAATGCCAAAGGTCTGCAATGCTGTAATTGCTGCAAATGGAGCATTCTTTGATGAAAGCAAAGTTTGAAGGAGAAAATTATTATTTCAAATAAAAATCATTATTTCTAACCTTGTCAATGTCTTGACTATATTTTCTAGTCATTTTGCAACTCATTTGATAAATATAAGTGTGAGTTTTCATGGAAAGCCCAAAATTGTCTGGGTGACCCCAAACTTTTAAACGGTAGTGTATATTAGTCTATGAGGCAGTGCAGACAGTTGCATGATTTTTCCGCAGCGTGAGTCTGTGGGACAAGCGTGATTCACGCAACAGCTGTGAAAAGGATGAATGAAAACAGAAAAGCACCACATGCTTTTCTGTTTACAAACATCCAAACGGAGTGTCATAATGATGGTGGCTGTGCGAAAAGCACGCAGCAGCGCATCATACGGGGCTGACACACGGAGCTGTCAAGTGCCTTTTGCGCGCGCAAAACGCCGCGTTTTTTGCGCGTGCAAAACGCACACGCTCGTGTGAATCCAGCCTCAGTACAAATCACTCTGATTCACTGTGAAGTCGAATGTGGCACATTGACATCGAGTGAGCATTATATATCACAAATGCTAAGCAATACTCACCAGCTAGTACGTACTGGTGTCCCATATCCTTAAAAACTCCTTAAAAACTTGTATTTCCATTTTTATGTTGATTTTAAAATCAGGTAGAACTTTGTGAAATGTATTCTCACGCAACAACCTCTTTTTTTACTCATGACTTAGCAATCAGACAGGTTGTTTGGTCAGGATCCAATCTTTTTGACCCCTAGGGGGCCAGAGAGCAGGACAAGCATACGCCGTCACTCTCTATAGGGATGAATGGGAGCATCAGAAGCAACCCAGTGCGCTCATTCTGTTTCTGAAACTACAATTTGTCTTTATACACTTCCTGCCCTTCAGCCAAGAATGAAAATGTGGGTCCCGTCACGATCAGTGTAAGATAAGTAAAGTATAAAATAAGTATCTATTTAAAGGGGTGTTCCCAAATTAAACATTGTGACATATCCACGGAATATGCCATAAATGTCTGATAGATGCCGGTTCAGCTCAGGGACCCGCACCTATCTCCAGAAGAGAGATCATCCAATACCTGGTGAGGTGATCACCGACTGCCACATCCAGGCAGAGAATTTAGCTAAATTATATATATATTGTATAACTGTTTCTGTTCCATGTTATTTTATGGCTCTACTCACTGTATACCTTTTATAGCCAATGTTCATTATCAGCAGCACTCTGCAAAAAAATGCTACGAGCAATACAAGTATTGCTTTTGTGGAATTTATAATTTAAGAATTGTGATTACATCTATTAAAGAAAGAAAAACATGTGTAGTCTTGTTATGACTGACATACCGCACTCTCGTCACGCAGACCTGAATATTAATTTGTTCAGTTGTTGAGCACGTAAGAGCTTGCATCCTACCAGATGTTAATAAGAGTATACATTGTCAGGGAATTACTTTGTAAAAATAATTTTATCACATGTAATCACAGTAAACCACCTATGTCGCTCCAGATCAATACTGAAGATGTTCTTTGTGCTTAATGTGTTTTTCTGATTTAGTCAAAAGATGGAAACATTCAGCCTTTGTAAGGGCTTGAAGTAGTTTTGGATCTTAAAACGTCATTGAACCAAAAATACAAATAAAAAATACAGCATGATCTGAAGTATAAGGTGTAATGGATGGGGGATTAAAAGTGGCAACAGTTCTGTGCACGAAACGTGTTGTGAGACAGAATAGGGGTCTTCCAGCGCAAGTGGAAGACCCATCTAGCATGAATTTAAATGTCTAGTTTAAAACTCTAGATGAGAACCGCAAGTATATTAAAGTAGCAGCATCAGGGACTGTCTGATTTGCCAAGCAGGTCAGGCATAGCATCCTGGATCTTTGTTAAAATAGCTCTAATATTTTAAATGAACTTACCGCCATTGATTTCTTATAGGTGACGGTTACAGGTTTCAGCGCAAGATACAGCTGCTCTGTATACAGTATACAAAGCTGCTGTATTTCAAAAAGTAAAAATAGATTTTAATAAAAATTAATTAGAAAGTTGCATCTAACACACTGACACATAATTTTATATTTTTATTAGAGAGAAAAGAAAAAAACTTTTTCAAAGGCGCACATAGCCTTTAAACTGTCTTGGCCTTGTTTTTAGCACAAATAAAATTGCTTCGGCTGTATGCACATATATACATATATCCATTTGTTGCCTGAGCTGGACAAAACTGATGATGAAGTTGTGCGCTTTGTGAACCAGATGGTTGTCAATAGCTGGACAGAAAAATGCTGCATGAAACATTTTTCGGTTTGTTAAGGGTGATGCATCAGATGACAAAACTGTGCCTATAGGAAAGCATTGAATCAGTTCTGGCATCATTTTTCCTTAGGGGTCTTTGTACGACACCAGAGAGGGACCAAAGAGGTTTAGACAGAACATTTAAAACCAGAATGGACCAATCAATAATCAGTTCAGTCTAAGGGTATGTTCACACGGCCGTAAACGCCTGAAAAACGGCCGAAAAATTGGAAGCAGAACGCCTCCAAACATCTGCCTATTGAATGCAATGGGAAAAACGGCGCTCTGTTCTGACAGGCCATTTTTTTTACGCGGCTGTTTTGAAAAACAGCCGCGTAAAAAAACAGCCGCGAAAAAGAAGTGCAGGTCACTTCTTGAGATGTTTTCGGAGCTGTTTTTCATAGACTCTATTGAAAACAGCTCCAAAAACGGCCGTAAAAAACGCTGCAAAAATCGCGAGTGGCTTAAAAAATGTTTGAAAATCAGGAGCTGTTTTCCCTTGAAAACAGCTCCATATTTTCAGATGTTTTTGACTCAGAGTGTGAACATACCCTTAAAGTGACATATACCCTATAATGCATATAATATCACATTACATTATAATGGCGATCCAAAATGCTTGTATATAACAATACATATTTAAAATGCAGGATATGAAAAGGGAAAAAATAATGGTAATAAATATAAAACAGAATCTAGAAGGCCTCTCTATTCAATATATGGCGCTTCCAGTTCTGGCCGCCTTCTTGGTTTTGTGTATCTTTTAAATTCAATGTGAATCTCCTTTGTGTTCGCCTAGGCTGATCAATGGAGTGTCCCGCTGCACCAGTGGATTTTTTTTTTTTATCAATATCTGACATATGTTCTGCGATTCTTGTTTTATACTTCTAGTAGTAAAGCCCACCCAAAATAAATTGCATAGAACGTAATGAGGTCCATAAACCACGTGTTGAGTATCACAGCTGATAAAAGAAATTATGTTCAAACATGATTTGAAAATATTTGTCTTTTATTGGAGGTGAACGTTCAATAAACAATGTTGTTGCACAAATATACGCTTAAAATCTATATAAAACACACTAAAAGATATAAACTTGTAAACAAACACAGGATTATTGCCGCAGTACCTACAAAACATTCCCACATTAATCCCTCAAAATATATCCTACATTAAAAAGAAGAATTTACGCTAACCAACCTTAGTGCTGTATCTATTATAATTAGGAAAACATTTCTATGGAGAAAATTACATGTTGAACTATTTTACAACATTGTTAAAAGACCATGGGAACTTTTTAGCCCATAGCCAACCATTCTAAACATCATTCACAAAAAAAGGAGCATATCACATGACTGCAAACAGCCAATTGCTAAGTAGCTAAAAGAAATATACAAGGCCTCTTCAAGTTCCGTAAGTAAGGGCGGATTTACACGAGCGTGTGCATTTTGCGCACGCAAAAAATGCTGCGTTTTGCGCGCGCAAAAGGCACTTAACAGCTCCGTGTGTCATCACCATATGATGCGTGGCTGCGTGATTTTCGCGCAGCCGCCATCATTATGACACTCTGTTTGTATGTTTGTAAACAGAAAAGCACGTGGTGCTTTTCTGTTTTCAATCATACTTTTTACTGCTGTTGCGCGAATCACGCGCATCCCACGGAAGTGCTTCCGTGTGGTGCGCATGTTTTTCACGCACCGATTGACTTCAATGGGTGCGTGATGTGCGAGAAACGCAGGAATATAGGACATGTCGTGAGTTTTACGCAGCGGACACAAAAATCACTGACTGTCTGCACGGCCCCATAGACTAATATAGGTCCGTGCGAGGCGCGTGAAAATCACGCGCGTTGCACGGACGTATATCACTTTCGTGTAAATCCGCACTAAAACAAATGAGAACATTATTTTAAAAAATATTTCAATTCAAAATCATCCTTGAAGACCAGCAAGGACACTTGTTTGACAGAAGGGTATTTTTTTGGGTGCAGACAGCATGCAGGTCTGGTTGTTGAACAGAAAACTTTAGTAGATGCCCCTTCTTGAGGCTCTAGAGGATGTGCCATACTTTAGGTTGGAGCGCTCTGTAGAGGACATTGTGGGTGTCCATGGTCATAAAAGATCCCAGTCTACTCTACTGAAGGAAAATTTGTGTGAAACAATAGGCTAGGGAAAAGATAGCATGTTGTAAGCCATAGCAGTATAGGTAGCTTGTGTCATGGTATATGAGGTACACCCTGAAGTGATATTGGGGAGTCTCGGTTTCACCTTATGTAGCTGGGACTGCATAAAAATGTTGCAGCATAACATTCATGTATTCTATTGTCTCCAATTTTGCTCCTTTTCCAAGATATATTTCATGATAAAGCATAGCAATATATTTTATTAGCCTGAATTTACACAACATATCAATGTACACAACAAAGGTTCCCTACACACAGATAAGATATAGCAATAAGTTTGCATTAGGTTAGGTCACTTTTAAGATTCTTCATTTGCGCTGATATATATAAAGCAATTTCCAGTGCTACAATTCACTTTATTTTTTTAATGAATTTATTAAAAATATGAAGCGAGAAGGAAATACAACATCTGTTCTTAGGATATTGGCCGGCGGGTAAGAAAATCTGCTCCAGAGTATTAACCAGGCTCTTGTTTCCACATTTACTACTGGAAGGAAAATTCACATGAATACAAATTATTTTCTCAAGATTCATTGTGCTGCTGAAGGATATTTTCCCCAATGTCATTGCATATATATCAGTTATCTAGAAGTACAAACTGGCATATCATAAATATGGATTTACTTTTCGCTCATTCACAATCATAAAGATAAAGAGATTTGCAATCATCCATTAGGATCATCTCAATGTCCAGTATATGGAATGTATATATTAATATACATAAGTATACATATTGAATGCTAAATGATAATCACAGTAAAGGTGAATCATGTTAATCATCCGACTGCAATCCAGTGGTCAGATTGAAAATCTTTCCATCCACCGGGGTAGCTAGGAAAGGCTTGTGGGACATGATCCACAGGTGCTGGGTATAAGGGGGTGGTACTAATAAGCCACTGTGCCTTGACCAGGACATTTAGATACATGGAAAGGAAAGTGACAGTAGTTACAACCCTGTTTTCATTTATAGTGACCATCTCATTGTTTTTGACCAAAGAAAATGTGTTCATCAGTTCAAGAATTTTTAGGTTTACTTAAAATAATTTTGGAATTTGAAATGCTGTTTACACATGACCATATAAAGTTGACCAAGGTTTTACATGATTCACCCATAAATACAGTCTGTTCATCAGATTTATAGAAATTTGCAAGCCTGTCCACACATATTCTTTACTTTGCCTACAATAGGCAGCCAGATGCCTCCAACTCCGCTGCATCTCCTCTAGGGGGCAGCTTCCTGCTCCTATCCCCTGGGTGCATCGGGTTGCCATAGCAACTGGCGGTCACTGATGAGGCCGGGTGGCCTATTTAAAGTAGAGGCTTCCATGGATCTCTTTCCTGCATGTCAAGGCACATCCTTACCTGGCTCATGTTCCTTCTATTAATGACTCTGTTCCTGATCCTGACCTTGACCTCAGCCTGTTTCTTGGATTACTCTTTTGTCTTGCCCTTTGGAATTATCGCCTGGTTCCTGTGGTTCTACTCCTGTTATCGACTCCTGACTACGATTCTGTCTCAAACTCCGGCTTACTGCATCCTGCCTACTTATCTGTTGATGATCCCTAGCAACGTTCCTGATATCACTACAAATTCTCCGCTAAAGCACTATTCTGGGGATCGTGAACTGGGAATCCGAATGTGGAAGGCCAAACCTCTTTGTGAGGGTTAAGGGTGAAAAATGGGGAGATTCCATAGACTCCGAACCCCAATCCAGCCAGCGCCAAACTGATTGCGGCTTAGTGGATCCACTTCTTTGATGAGAAGCGTAACAGATATGGTGTACAGACACATGTTTTCTGAATAAAATGGGGGAACGGGACAGGGCGTGGTTCAGACAGATAATATTCTATTCACACCAGTGCCATGGTTTATGTTTTCACATAATTCATGGCGGATAAGACAGATGCATTATGATATGATTTTTTTGTATCTCTTGATGGACTAATCATGAATCTGTCGGTTTTTGTTCTTTTTACTGGACAAAACAGTCTTAAAGCTGAAGCTTTAATTGGAGGAGAAATAATAGGATCCCTCACCCTCCATCAGACACTGTGGAGCACACGTTACTATTATATGGGATGTGGGAGATTGTGTGTAATGACACCCTGAACAAATCCAAATAGGCGAATAATGAGATTATTTGGAATCCCCAATGACATCAGCGAAGAAAAATTGTTTGGCACACATTTTAAAATTTTTGCTAATTAAACTACATGCAGACAAATCCACAAAATATGACTCAGAAAGTCCAAAATAGTTTGATCTTCGTGTAAAATAAGACCATCCAAAATAAATAGTATATACCAACAGGTCATATACAGATAGATATATAGATTTCCCTTGCCAAGCACATATTTTTTTTATCAACTTTCTGGTATTTTCAGGAAACATGGCATCGACCATGCTATCCAATCACTCACTACCCAAAAAATGCCGAACCATTTCCTGTTCTCCCCCATCCAGCATTGCCCAAACCTTAATTGCCCAGTGCTGGATTACTGGGTATTTTGGGCCATCAGGTTAACCCCTTCAGGACTGAGCCTGTTTTGGCCTTCAGGACGAAGCCGATTTTTCAAATCTGACATGTGTCCCTTTATGTGGTAATAACTCCGGAATGCTTTTACCTATCCAAGTGATTCTGAGAATGTTTTCTCGTGACATATTGTACTTTATGTTAGGGAAAAAATTTGGTCGATAAATTCAATATTTATTTGTAAAAAATGACCAAGATTTAGAGAAACTTAGCAAAAATTAGCATTTTTCTAAATGTAAATGTATTTGATTGTAAGACAGATAGTAATACCACACAAAATACTTACTAGTTTATATTTCCCATATGTCTACTTTATGTTTGCATCATTTTTTTAATATTATTTTATTTTGCTAGGATGTTACAAGGCTTAGAACTTTAGCAGCAATTTCTCATATTTTCAAGAAAATTTCAAAAGCCTATTTTTTCAGGGACCAGTTAAGTTCTGAAGTGGCTTTGAGGGCCTTATATATTAGAAAGTCCCCGTAAATCACGCCATTTTGAAAACTGCACCCCTCAAAGTATTCAAAACAGTATTCAGAAAGTGTTTTAACCCTTTAGGCGTTTCACAGGAATTAAAGCAAAGTAGATGTGAAATTTACAAATTTCATTTTTTTTTTCAAAAATTCATTTGTAATACATTTTTTCTGTACCACAGAAGGTTTTACCCAAGAAATGCACTCAATATTTATTGCCCAGATTCTGCAGTTTTTAGAAATATCCCACATGTGGTCCTAGTGCGGTAATGGACTGAAACACAGGCCTCAGAAGCAAAGGACCACCTAGTGGATTTTGGGGCCTCCTTTTTCTAGAATATATTTTAGGCACCATGTCAGATTTGAATAGGTCTTGTGATACCAAAACAGTAAAGACCCCCCAAAAGTGACCCCATTTTGGAAACTATACCCCTCAAGGAATTTATCTATGGGCATAGTTAGCATTTTGAACAAACAGTTTTTTTGCTAAATTTATTTGAATTAGTATGTGAAGATGAAAATCGACTTTTTTTGTGAAAAAACGTAGACATTTGAAATTTTTACAAGGAATAAAAGTAGAAAAACACCCCAACATATGTAAAGCAATTTCTTCCGATTATAGTAATACCCCATATGTGGTAATAAACTGCTGTTTGGACCCACAGCAGGCCTCAGAAGAGAAGGAGCACCATTTGGATTTTGGATTTCTGATTTTGCTGGAATAGTTTTCAGTGCCGTGTCGCGTTTGCAATACACTGGAGGGATGAAAACAGCGGAAACCCCCAAAAGTGACCCCATTTTGGAAACTACACCCCTCAAGGAATTTTTCTAGGGGTAAAGTTAGCATTTTGACCCCACAGTTGTTTTGCTGAATTCATTGGACTTAGTCTGTAAAGGAAAAAATCTACTTTTTTTCTGTAAGAACTTAGACATTTTTAGTTTTTACAAGGCATAAAGGAGAAAAAGCACCCCAACATTTGTAAAACAATTTCTCCTGATTACGTAAATACCCCATATGTGGTAATAAACTGCTGTTTGGACCCACAGCAGGCCTCAGAAGAGACGGAGCACCATTTGGATTTTGGATTTCTGATTTTGCTGGAATAGTTTTCAGTGCCGTGTCGCGTTTGCAATGCACTGGAGGGATGAAAACAGCGGAAACCCCCCAAAAGTGACCCCATTTTGGAAACTACACCCCTCAAGGAATTTTTCTAGGGGTAAAGTTAGCATTTTGACCCCACAGTTGTTTTGCTGAATTCATTGGACTTAGTCTGTAAAGGAAAAAATCGACTTTTTTTCTGTAAGAACTTAGACATTTTTAGTTTTTACAAGGCATAAAGGAGAAAAAGCACCCCAACATTTGTAAAACAATTTCTCCTGATTACGTAAATACCCCATATGTGGTAATAAACTGCTGTTTGGACCCACAGCAGGCCTCAGAAGAGAAGGAGCACCATTTGGATTTTGGATTTCTGATTTTGCTGGAATAGTTTTCAGTGCCGTGTCGCGTTTGCAATGCACTGGAGGGATGAAAACAGCGGAAACCCCCCAAAAGTGACCCCATTTTGGAAACTACACCCCTCAAGGAATTTTTCTAGGGGTAAAGTTAGCATTTTGACCCCACAGTTGTTTTGCTGAATTCATTGGACTTAGTCTGTAAAGGAAAAAATCGACTTTTTTTCTGTACGAACTTAGACATTTTTAGTTTTTACAAGGCATAAAGGAGAAAAAGCACCCCAACATTTGTAAAACAATTTCTCCTGATTACGTAAATACCCCATATGTGGTAATAAACTGCTGTTTGGACCCACAGCAGGCCTCAGAAGAGACGGAGCACCATTTGGATTTTGGATTTCTGATTTTGCTGGAATAGTTTTCAGTGCCGTGTCGCGTTTGCAATGCACTGGAGGGATGAAAACAGCGGAAACCCCCCAAAAGTGACCCCATTTTGGAAACTACACCCCTCAAGGAATTTTTTTAGGGGTAAAGTTAGCATTTTGACTCCACAGTTGTTTTGCTGAATTCATTGGACTTAGTCTGTAAAGGAAAAAATCTACTTTTTTTCTGTAAGAACTTAGACATTTTAAATTTTTACAAGGCATAAAGGAGAAAAAGCACCCCAACATTTGTAAAACAATTTCTCCTCATTACGTAAATACCCCATATGTGGTAATAAACTGCTGTTTGGACCCACACCGGGGCTTAGAAGGGAAGGAGCGCTATTTGGCTTTTGGAGCTCAAATTTAGCTGGAATAGTTTTTGGGTGTCATGTCGAATTTGCAAAGCCCCTGAGGGACCAAAACAGTGGAAGCCCCCCAAAAGTAACCCCATTTGGGAAACTACACCACTTAAGGAATCTATCTAGGGGTATAGTGAGCATTTAGGCCCCACACGTCTTTTGCAGAATTTATTAGAATTAGGCCGTGAAAATTAATATCAACATTATTTCCAATAAAATGTTGCATTTTTTCAATTTCACAAAGGATAAAGGAGAAAATGCACCCCAACATTTGTAAAGCAATTTCTCCCGAGTACGGCTATACCCCACGTGTGGTCATAAATGTTTTTTCATTAGAAAGTAATTAACCCTTTCCGAACTGATCCATGTTTTGCTTTTTTCTTTTTCGTTTTTCCTCCCCGCTTTCCGAGAGCCACAACTTTTTTATTTTTCCGTCAATAGAGTGGTGTGAGGGCTTATTTTTTAAGCACTTTTTATTACATTTTTTGTTAGAGCCAAGGTGACCAAAAAACTGCGATTTTGCCATTTAAAATTCTTTATTTTTCACGGCGTTCACCGTGCGAGTTCAATAATGGTATATTGTAATAGCTTGGACTTTCACAGACGCAGCAATACCAAGTTTGTGTATTTTTTATTTTTTTTTACATTACTTTAGAGATAAAATGTGAAAAGGGTTTCTTTTTGGACTTTAAATATTTATTTCAGTTTTTCCACTAATAATAACTATTTACTTTTGTTTTTACATATTTTATTAGTCCCCCTGGGAGACTTGAACCAGCGATCATTTGATCACTGGTAGAATACACTGCAATACTAATGTATTGCAGTATATTGTCATTTTTACAGGCTCCTGTAACAGCGTGATCGCTGTTTCTGTCCGTTAGTCCCGGGTATCAGCTGTAATACACAGCTGACACCCGCAGCGTATGGCGCGGGTTCAGCTCGTGAGACGCTCCATATATCACCCCCACACACCACTACATGCTATTAAGTCATGGTGCGCGAAGGGTTTAATGCGCAGCGGATGGTGCAGAGTGAAAATTAAAATTTTCCACTGATGTGCCATTTTAGTGTACTATATGTTATGCCCAGTTTGTGCCACAAATACCTCATAAAATATTAACCGGGTTCTCCCGGGTATGGCGATGCCATATCGGTGGACGTAAATGGCTGTTTAGGCACGCTGTAGGGCTCAGAAGGGAGGGAGCGGCATTTGGCTTTTGGAGCACAGATTTAGCTTGGCAGTTGTTCTGTTTGGCGTTTTGCTGGTATTTCAGTTTATAATGTGGGGGGGGGTACATGTAGGCTGGGCAGAGTACATCAGGGCATAATAAGAGGGTATAATAATGGGGTAAATAAATAATAATCCGCAGATATGTGGCCAGTGTCGCACTAATAAATAGTGCCCAATCTTATCCGCTTTTGGAACGCTCTGCACATTTTGCATCGCCATAATCTGTTAGCCGGAATTTTTTTTCTTTTTTCACCACCGGAGCTGCGTGAGGGCTTATTTGTTGCGGGACAATCTGTAATTTTCATTGGTACCATTTTGGGGTACATGCGGTTTTGTTGATCACTTTTTATTCCATTTTTCGGCAAGGCAGGTGACCAAAAACCATCAATTCGGACAATGATTTTTAATTATTTTTTACGGCGTTTACCCTGGGCTATAAATGACCATTATATTTTATTCTGCGGGTCGGTACGATTACGGCGATAACATATGTATATAGGTTTTTTTATGTTTTGCAGCGTTTGCGCAATAAAATCACTTATTTAGAAAATAAATTATTTTTTGTGTCACCGTATTCTGAGAGCCATAACTTTTTTATTTTTCAGTCAAAAAAGCTGTGTAAGGGCTTGTTTTTTGCGGGACGGGTTGTAGTTTGTATCGGTACTATTTTGGCGTACATGCAACTTTTTGATCACTTTTTATTGTATATTTTGGGAGGGGTGGTGACCAAAAAATAGTGATTCTCGCATTGTTTTTAGTTTATTTTTTTTGCAGTGTTCACCGTGCGGGAAAAATAATATTATAGTTTTATAGTTGGGGTCGTTACGAATGCGGTGATACCCAATATGTGTACTTTTTTTTTACTTGTTCATTTTTTTCCTATAATAAAATACTTATTATAGGAAAAAAAAGCAGTTCTTGTTTATATCACTTATAACTTTTATTTTTACACTTTTTTTAAAACATTTTTATTCTTTTTTTTACTTTTTTCACTTGTCCCACTAGGGGACACTTAGACTTGCAGTTCTGATCGCTGCTGGAATACATTACACAACCTACGTAATGTAATGCATTCCAACTGTCATTGTGACGTAACAGTCACACTGACAGGAAGCCTACGACAACCAGCCTCCGGCTGGTCCTCAAAGGCTTCTGTACATGGCAGCCCGGAAGCCATTTTCTGGCGTCCGGTTGCCATGGGTACCATCGTCAGCCCCCGTGATTTCACGTGGGGGCTGCTGATCGGCGCTAAAATCCTTAGATGTGGCGATGGGAATCGACCGCCGCATCGAAGGGGTTAACTGCCGAAATCAGCGGCGATGGGCCGCTGATCGGCAACGGGGAATGCAGGGCAGACACCCTGCACAGTTAACCGCCGCTGCGGTGAAGCGCCGCGCGGCGGTTAATTGTCAAAGCACAGACGTAACTGCACGTCAAGGTGCGGGAACTTACTGCACACATTGACGTGCAGTTACGTCAAGGTGCGGGAAGGGGTTATTAAAGATGTAGGGTGAAATTAGTAAATTAATACATACAATAGATATATTTAATGGTGGAAATCAATTTAAAATCAGAGACAGGTTATAGTAAAGGCAAAACGGGCAAATGCCCTGGGGCCTCCACCATCTAGGGCCCTCCACTCTCCCCCCAGGACAACTCACACTAATGGCTAACTACAAGTTCCATCAGTATTTAGAGGTATCATAGCCTGGAGTCTAAGCATTGCTGCCTATGTAGTGTGTGGAACTGATATATTTTTTAACACTATATGCTATTATTTAGACCCTATGATGTATCATGGTATTTTTTTTTACTCTGTATGGTAGTATCATTAGTATTTATTTACAGTTTGCCCTAAGGCAACTGGTTTTGTCTTTTGTTACCAAATCACATTGAAATGTAACATTTATTTAAATTCTTTCAAAATAATTTTGATAGCTACCACACAAGTTAAAACATCCACAATCCATTTATAACTCCCTTTGCTGTTATATCTATATCCTAATTTTTTCCATGACCTAACTGGTCTATCCACAACACAAAATTCATATTAACTACTATAATTTATAATGCTACCATTATCTGCAGTGCACTTGTAATGTCCGTGGCTGCGGGCCGTCAGCTCCAATCCTCCCCTGACAGCCGCAGCCACGAGTCGGCAAGCGCTGGCCCCAGCCTCCTCCTCAGGAGATGCCAGCGCTCGCTTCCACTCACCTCAGCCGGATCCCGTAGGGTGCGCGTGCACGCTCTTAAAGGGGCAGCGTGCATACCGGACTTTTGATGAACTTTGACACGTGAGTACCCTGGACTATAAGAGGGGTCCAGCCTCCTGCTTCTATGCCTGAGCATTGTTAATGTTTTCTAAGTTTGTCTATGTGATGGCCTCCTAGTGTGTTTCCTGTTCCTGTTCCTGCTTTCCATACTATCTTGGTTGAGCACTGTGCTGTGCCAAAGTCGTGTCGTGCTGTATCCACGTCTGACCTGCTTCACCTCGCCTGACGTCTACCTGCTGCCTAGTCCCAGCCGAGCTTGCCTTGCTGCTGTCCGAGCTGCCACAGGTACCTATACGAACTATAAACATTTACCTGCGCCCTGTTGGCCAGCTGTCTAACTGCCAAGGCGGTACGGCCCAGTGGGTCCACAGACCCTTCGTGACACTACGCTCAGGCCATGGACCCCGCTGGTCGATTCAAGACCATGACGACGTCACAAAAGATGCGAGCGGATATGCTGGACCTCCGGTCACGACAGGACCAACTCCTCCAGGCGTTGAACATTCTTGCACGTCGGCAGGAGGCACAAGCTGCTGTTCCTCCTACTACACCTCCTGGCAGTGTTGATCCTCAGACTACACCTCTTGGCAGTGTTGACCCGCGTGTTTCTTTGCCACTTCCTGACCGCTATGATGGAGAAGCAAGTACCTGTCATGGATTTCTGAATCAGTGCCAGATCCACTTCAGCCTGTATAATAGGATATTTTCGTCTGATGGCGCAAGGGTTGCATCAGGGTTTCATCATCTCTATCCTCACTGGCAAGGCTCTTGCATGGGCGAACCCCATCTGGGAGAGACTAGGACCAGAGACCCGTGACTTCCAACCTTCCTCTGAACTTTTCGCATGGTGTTTGAGGAGCTTGGACGGGTCTCATCTGCAGCGGCCTCTTTGATTAACCTACGCCAAGGAGACACCTCCGTGAGAGAGTACGCCATCCACTTCCGCACCCTGGCGGGAGAGCTGTTATGGAACAATGAGGCCCTGGTGGCTGCATTCTGGCATGGACTGGCTTCTAAAAGTAAGGATTAACTTGCCACTCGGGATCTGCTGTCTACCCTGGATGACCTCATCCTTCTGTCCGCCCGGATTGATATACGGATCCGAGAACGCCTCCAAGAGGTTAGACGGGTGGGAGTCTTTCCCAGTTTGGCTCCTACTTTTCAGCAACCCCTGCTGTCCTCAGATGTCGATCCTCCTAAGGAGTCTGTGATAATCGACCAGTGTAAGTTATCCACCCAGGAGAGACAACGCAGACGCACGTCTGGACTCTGTCTTTATTGCGGCCTCGGTGGCCATCTTGTGCGCCTGTGTCCCCCAAAAAACCCAAAACCTAATGTTGCTAGGAGTGACAATCTTGGGTAAGAATGGACTTCCATCTAAATTGTCCATACTTGTGACCATAGTGTTCGGTGAGAGAACGCATCAGGTCTCTGCGTATCTGGACTCTGGATCCGCTGCTAATTTCTCCGTAGAGACCTGGTGGACCTTCTGCAATTACCAACCACCCCTCTGGAGAGCCCGTTGACAGTTGCTTCAGTGAATGGACTACCGGTTATAGCTGTGACCAAGCCGCTGAGGCTCCAAGTGGGAGTCCTTCACTCTGAACTTCTGTCTTTCTATGTGCTATACAAGGCTGTTAACCCTGTGTTGCTGGGCCTGCCTTGGCTCCGACTGCATGCCCCAGTCCTGGACTGGAATTCTGGAGAGGTTCTCCAGTGGGGCCCTGAGTGTCAAGGTCATTGCCTGGTGCAGATTAGTTCGGCTCAGCCTTCGCTGCCTTGGTCATTGGCAGGATTGCCGAGTCATTATGCTGCATTTTCGGACGTCTTCAGCAAGAGAGAGGCGGAGACATTGCCTCCACATCAAGCGTATGGCTGCCCTATCGAACTGATTCCTGGTGCATCCCTTCCCCGTGGTAGGGTATATCCTCTCTCCTTGCCAGAGACTATGTCCATGTCCGCCTATGTAAAAGAGAACTTGGAGAGGGGCTTCATACGAAAGTCTTCCTCCCCAGCAGGAGCCGGGTTCTTCTTTGTCAAAAAGAAAGATGTCTCTATTCGTCCTTGTATCGACTACCGAGGCCTCAACCAGATCACGGTGAAGAATAAATATCTGTTGCCACTGATCTCTGAACTGTTTGATCGTATACGTGGTGCCAAGATTTTTTATAAACTAGACCTGCGTCGGGCTTACAACCTAGTCCGGATTCGCCAGGGTGATGAATGGAAGACTGCATTTAACACCCGTGATGGACACTATGAGTATCTAGTAACGCCCTTCGGCCTGTGTAATGCTCCCGCGGTCTTCCAGGAGTTTGTTAATGACATTTTCCGTGACCTCCTCTATGTTTGTGTAGTAGTCTACCTTGATAACATCTTGATTTTTTCTACAGATCATATGACGCACCGGAGACATGTCCGTCAAGTTCTGCTACTGTTAAGGGAGAATCGTCTGTACTCCAAGTTGGAGAAGTGCGTGTTTGACAGAGATGCTCTACCCTTTCTGGGCTACATAAACTCGAATCGAGGTCTCGAGATGGATCCTGAGAAGGTAAAGTCTGTTCTAGAATGGCTACGTCCTCAAGGCTTGAGGGCCATACAGCGCTTTTTTGGATTCGCTAATTTTTACAGGCAGTTTATTCCAAACTTCTCCTTACTGACTTCTTCCATCTCTAACCTCACTAAGAAGGGTATGAACGGCAAGGTGTGGACTCCCGAGGCAGAGTCCGCATTCAATAGCCTGAAGAGTGCCTTCACGTCAGCCTCTATCCTCCATAATCCGGATGTCTCTCTGCAGTTCTCGTTGGAGGTGTACGCATCCTCTGTCGGTGCTGGTGCACTCCTCTTCCAGAGAGGTCCCAAGGGCAAGTCAAGGGTATGTGGATATTTCTCTAAGCTCTTCTCTTCCGCAGAATGCAACTACTCGATTGGGGATCGGGAGTTACTGGCCATCAAATTGGCTCTGGAAGAGTGGAGACATCTACTAGAGGGCGCAGCTCATCCGATCCAAATTTTTACAGACCACAAGAATCTGATCTACCTCCAGACGGCCCAACGGCTGAACCCTCGTCAGGCCAGTTGGTCACTGTTCTTTACCAGGTTCCAATTTGAGCTCCATTACCACCTGGCCGACAAGAATGTGAGGACCGATGCCTTGTCCAGGTCTTTCGAGACAGAAGACACCTTAGAGAGTCCACAGAATATTATTGATCCATCTTGCATTATCTCTGTCAATCCCCTGCAAGTTGGGGACATTCCTCCAGGGAGGACTTTTGTGTGTCTGGCTGATCGTGGAAGAATCCTCCGCTGGGGACACTCCTCTAGACTGGCAGGTCACGCGGGGTCCGTAAGACCCGGGATCTGATTGCTCGTCATTTCTGGTGGCCCACATTGCCCAAGGACATTATGGACTTCGTGTCTTCCTGTTCTGTATGTGCAGCCAACAAGGCCGCTCACTCCAGACCTGCTGGTCTGCTACAGCCATTGCCTGTACCCAATGCTCCCTGGCAGCATATAGCTATGGACTTTATTACGGACCTGCCTCTCTCTGCTGGATGCAGTGCTGCCTGGGTGGTGGTGGACCGATTTTCGAAGATGGCCCACTTCGTTCCTCTGACCGGTCTTCCTTCTGCTCCTCAGCTGGCCAAGCTGTTCATTCAACACATCTTCCACCTGCACGGCTTGCCGAAGCATATTGTGTCTGATCGGGGGGGTTCAGTTTACCTCGAAGTTCTGGAGAGCCCCCTGCGGACTCCTCGGTGTGAAGTTGGACTTTTCATCAGCCTACCATTCTCAGTCTAATGGTCAGGTCGAGAGGATCAACCAGATTTTGGAGAACTACCTACGCCACGTCATCTCCAAACAGCATGATGACTGGGTGCAGTTGCTCCCATGGGCTGAATTCTCCTACAATAATCACACCAGCAAGTCCACAAGGAATACACCGTTCTTCATTGTTTATGTCAGCACCCACAAATTCCTCTCCCAGTGCCCGATACTTCCGAAGTACCAGCGCTGACTCCGCTTTTAGAGACTTCCTGCAGATCTGGCAGCAGACCCGATCCTCCATCCTAATGGCAGTCGACCGCATGAAACGGACAGCTGACACAAGGAGAAGAGAACCTCCTCAGTTTCTTCTTGGCACGAGGGTCTGGCTGTCTTCCAGGAATATCCGACGAAGGGTGCCATCATGCAAATTTGCTCCCAGGTTCCTCAGACCCTTTGAGATCCTACAGCAGATCAACCCCCGTCGCCTATAAGCTTCGGCTGCCTCCTATCCTCAAGATCCCCAACTCCTTCCATGTCTCCCTCCTGATGCCGGTGGTTCTGAACCGCTACACCAAAACTCCTAGCCCTGTGGTTGCCTCCAGCGGCCCTTCAGACCCCTTTGAGGTTAAGGAGATCTTGGACACCAAAAAAGTGAGAGGAAAGACCCATTTATTTGGTGTATTGGAGGGGCTTTGGTCCTGAAGAGAGGTCTTGGGAGTCAGAGGAGAACCTCAATGCTCCTACTCTTCTGAAAAAGTTTCTCTCTCGCTCTGGTCCCACGAAGAGGGGGCGTAAGAGGGGTGATACTGTAATGACCGTGGCTGCGGGCCATCAGCTCCAATCCTACCCTGACAGCTGCAGCCACGAGTCGGCAAGCACTGGCCCCAGCCTCCTCCTCAGAAGACACCAGCGCTCGCTTCTACTCACCTCAGCCGGATCCCGTAGGGTGCGCGTGCACACTCGTGCCCGCTCTTAAAGGGGCAGCATGCGTACCAGACTTTTGATGAACTTCGACCCGTGGGTACCCTGGACTATAAGAGGGGTCCAGCCCCATGCTTCTATGCCTGAGTGTTTTTGATGTTTCCTAAGTTTGTCTATGTGATGGCCTCCTAGTGTGTTTCCTGTTCCTGTTCCTGTTCCTGTTCCTGCTTTCCATACTATCCTGGTTGAGCACTGTGCTGTGCCAAAGTCATGTCGTGCTGTATCCAGGTCTGACCTGCTTCACCTCGCCTGACGTCTACCTGCTGCCTAGTCCCAGCCGAGCCTGCCTTGCTGCTGTCCGAGCTGCCACAGGTGCCTATACGAACTATAGACATTTACCTGCGCCCTGTTGGCCAGCTGCCTTACCGCCAAGGCGGTACAGCCCAGTGGGTCCACAGACCCTTCGTGACAGCACTAGTTGCTACGTATGTGTCGGGAAACAGGAAAACGTATCTAAAACTTCGTAACATCATTTGTAAGGCTAAAAAAGACATAAATTCAGTTCAGTCTATTCTCCTGCAAAACTGATCCAGGGGAAGGCAAAAAAACTGCCAATTTTCCTCATCTTAATGAAAAAAATCCTTTCCAACTCCATATCTGGCTATCAGAATAAATCCCTGAATCAACAACCCATCTCGAGAAATCTAGTAACCATAACTCAAGAAAGCTATCCATCTATCCAGCTTTCCATGTTTTGCCGAGAACCAGTGTCCTCAAGGGTATTGAGGTTGGATAGATAGATAGATAGATAGATAGATAGATAGATAGATAGATAGATAGATAGATAGATAGATAGATAGATAGATAGATAGATAGATAGATAGATAGATAGATAGATAGATAGATAGATAGATAGATACAGTTGTGTAGCTATAAAGGTTGCAGCGGTCGCAGTTGCGACCGGCCCCTAAGCCTGTGGAGTCCACTCAGTGTACCATGTGACCGTGATGTCACGTGAGGGGCGTTCCAGCCAGCGTGGAAGAGCCGTTGCAGAAGATCCTGGAAGACTCCAGGTGAGCAGCAGAGGGAGCCATAATGTATTGTATTGTGCTGTCTGTGTTTGCGGTGGAGAGAGGAGGGGGGCCTTTCAATTACAGCCCCCCCCCTCCTCTCTCCACAGCAAACTGCACAATACATTACAAACTGTGGGTCGCGAACGCCTGGGGGGCCGAGTGATGAACTCCGGGGGATCGCGAGTCACTCACTGAGGTCGGGGTTCCATTCAATGCTGGAGCAAGGAGCTGACGGCTCCTTGCTCCAACATTCACTGTGACCTGAGCCATGAGCAGCTCGACGCAGACAGGCATGATGTAGTGACGTCATCATGCCAGTCTGCGCCGAGTCACACATAGCACGGACCAGGAAGGATCTCCCCCACCCGGCCGGGCAACGGGGATAGGTAAGTCATTTTATTATTTCTCTATTATGCCCATAAGGGGGCATTTTACTGTATGGGGGGGGGGCAATATTGCGGGGTTGGGGCATTATACTGTATGGGGTGCCAATATTGCGGGTTTGGGGCATTATACTGTATGGGGAGCTGATATGGGGGCATTATTCTGTATGGGGGCAGATATGGAGGGGGCATTATACTGTATGGGGGGCTGATATGGGGGGCATTATACTGTATGGGGGCTGATATGTCAGGTGCATTATACTGTATGGGGAGCTCATATGGGGGCATTATACTGTATGAGGAGCTCATATGAGGGGCATTACACTGTATGGGGAGCTGATATGGGGGCATTATACTGTATAGAGAGCTGATATGGCGGCTGCATTATACTGTATGGGGAGCAGATATGGGGACATATACTGTGTGGGGCAGCTATGGGGGGAATTATACTGTATAGGGAAGTTATGGGGGCATTATACTGTATGAGGCAGCTATGGGGGCATTATACAGTGTGGGGGCAGCTATGTGGGCATTATACTGTATGGGGCAATTATATTGTGTGAGGGCAGCTATGGGGGCATTATACTGTATGGGGCAGCTATGGGAGCATTATACTGTATGGGGAGCTCATATGGGGGCATTATACTGTGTGGGGCAGCTATGGGGGGAATAATACTGTATAGGGCAGTTATGGGGGCATTATACTGTATGAGGCAGCTATGGGGGCATCATACAGTGTGTGGGCAGCTATGGGGGCATTATACTATATGGGGCAATTATATTGTGTGAGGGCAGCTATGGGGGCATTATACTGTATGGGGCAGCTATGGGAGCATTATACTGTATGGGGGGCATTATACTGTGTGGGGGCAGCTATGGGGCAATATACTGTATGGGGCAGCTATGGGGAGCATTATACTTTGTGGGGTCAGCTATAGGGAGCATTATACTGTGTTGGGGCAGCTACGGGAGCATTATACTGCATGGGGGCAGCTATGGGGAGCATTATCCTATGTGCAGGCATTATACTGTGGTGGTCAGTTATGGGGGCGCATTATACTGTGTGGGGGCATTATACTGTGAAGGCAGCTATGTGGGGCATTATACTGTGGGGGCATCCATGGGGGTTGTTGGGCGAGGCGGTTAGGCATAGCTGTGCGCAGGGGTCTTCTGGTGGTGTTGGGGAGGGGTAGAGGGGCCCAAGCTGAATTCTTGCACCAGGGTCCATGAGCCTTAAGCTACGCCCCTGGATAGACGGATAGATAGATAGATAGATAGATAGATAGATAGATAGATAGATAGATAGATAGATAGATAGATAGATAGATAGATAGATAGATAGATAGATAGATAGATAGATAGATAGATAGATAGAGATAATATAATTATTGGGGGGGGGGGAGTGTTTTGTCTTGCACTGTGTTGGGACAATATCGTTCTCCGTTCCTGGCAGCCTGCGAGGAGAGAGAGACTGTACAAACACTATAAATATTTGTTATTTACTACCAAACTTTTTTGTGATCACTATGACTGGATGCCACAGCATGAACTACACAGATTTGATCATAGCCTAAAACTTGCATGCCACATTTCTCAGTCTGGCTATGGGTACTCAAAATGCACAACATCTTAGGCTTCGGTCATATCTGTATTGGAGGCTCCATTAGGAGCTTCCGTTGCAGAGTCTGTCAAAAATGGCAAAAAGAGCGCAGAATACAATTTATTTGGGAGGTAAAATGACGGACACCACAACGGAAATCCAACAAATCCTATTAAAGTCAAAGGGTTTAGTCAGGTACCCTTGGTGTCCGTCATGTGACAGATACAGCACTGCCGTAATTTTTGTTTTTCTGTTTTTATGAAGGCGCCCTTGGTGTCCGTCATGTGACAGATCCAGCACTGCCGTTATTTTCGTCTTTCTGTTTCTATGAGGGCGCCCTTGGTGTCCGTCATGTGACAGATCCAGCACTGCTGTTATTTCTGTTTTTCTGTTTTTATCAAGTCGCCCTTGGTGTCCGTCATGTGACAGATCCAGCACTGCCGTAATTTTTGTTTTTCTGTTTATATGAAGGCGCCTTGGTGTCCGTCATGTGACAGATTCAGCACTGCCGTTATTTAAAATTTTCTGTTTTTATCAAGTCGCCCTTGGTGTCCGTCATGTGACAGATCCAGCATTGCCGTTATTTTCGTTTTTCTGTTTATATCAAGTCGCCCTTGGTGTCTGTCATGTGACAGATCCAGCACTGCCGTTATTTTCGTTTTTCTGTTTATATGAAGGCGCTCTTGGTGTCCGTCATGTGACAGATCCAGCACTGCCGTTATTTTCGGTTTTCTGTTTTTATGAAGGCGCCCTTGGTGTCCGTCATGTGACAGATCCAGCACTGCCGTTGTTTTCGTTTTTATGTTTTTATGAAGGCGCCCTTGGTGTCCGTCATGTGACAGATCCAGCACTGCCGTTATTTTCGTTTTTCTGTTTTTATGAAGGCGCCCTTGGTGTCCGTCATGTGACAGATCCAGCACTGCCGTTATTTTCGTTTTTCTGTTTTTATGAAGGCGCCCTTGGTGTCCGTCATGTGACAGATCCAGCACTGCCGTTATTTTCGTTTTTCTGTTTTTAAGAAGGCGCCCTTGGTGTCCGTCATGTGACAGATCCAGTACTGCTGTTATTTTCGTTTTTCTGTTTTTATGAAGGCGCCCTTGGTGTCCGTCATGTGACAGATCCAACATTGCCGTTATTTTCGTTTTTCTCTTTTTATGAAGGCGCCCTTGGTGTCCGTCATGTGACAGATCCAGCACTGCCGTTATTTTCGTTTTTCAGTTTTTATGAAGGCGTCCTTGGTGTCCGTCATATGACAGATCCAGCATTGCCGTTATTTTCGTTTTTCTGTTTATATGAAGGCGCCCTTGGTGTCCGTCATGTGACAGATCCAGCACTGCTGTTATTTTCGTTTTTCTGTTTTTATCAAGTCGCCCTTGGTGTCTGTCATGTGACAGATCCAGCACTGCCGTTACTTTTGTTTTTCTGTTTTTATGAAGGCGCCCTTGGTGTCCGTCATGTGACAGATCCAGCCAGCACTGCCGTTATTTTGTTTTTCTGTTTCTATGAAGGCGCCCTTGGTGTCCGTCATGTGACAGATCCAGCACTGCTGTTATTTTCGTATTTCTGTTTTTATGAATGTGCTCTTGGTGTCCGTCATGTGACAGATCCAGCACTGCCGTTATTTTCGTTTTTCAGTTTTTATGAAGGCGTCCTTGGTGTCCGTCATATGACAGATCCAGCATTGCCGTTATTTTCGTTTTTCTGTTTATATGAAGGCGCCCTTGGTGTCCGTCATGTGACAGATCCAGCACTGCCATTATTTTTGTTTTTCTGTTTTTATCAAGTCGCCCTTGGAGTCCGTCATGTGACAGATCCAGCACTGCCATTACTTTTGTTTGTCTGTTTTTATGAAGGCGCCCTTGGTGTCCGTCATGTGACAGATCCAGCACTGCCGTTATTTTTGGTTTTCTGTTTTTATGAAGGCGCCCTTGGTGTTCGTCATGTGACAGATCCAGCATTGCCGTTATTTTCGTTTTTCTGTTTTTATGAAGGCGCCCTTGGTGTCCGTCATGTGACAGATCCAGCACTGCCGTTATTTTTGGTTTTCTGTTTTTATGAAGGCGCCCTTGGTGTCCGTCATGTGACAGATCCAGCACTGCCGTTATTTTTGGTTTTCTGTTTTTATGAAGGCGCCCTTGGTGTCCGTCATGTGACAGATCCAGCATTGCCGTTATTTTGTTTTTCTGTTTTTATGAAGGCGCTCTTGGTGTCCGTCATGTGACAGATCCAGCACTGCCGTTATTATGTTTTTTCTGTTTTTATAAAGGCGCCCTTGGTGTCCGTCATGTGACAGATCCAGCACTGCCGTTATTTTCGTTTTTCTGTTTTTATCAAGTCGCCCTTGGTGTCCGTCATGTGACAGATCCAGCACTGCCGTTATTTTCGTTTTTCTGTTTTTATCAAGTCGCCCTTGGAGTCCGTCATGTGACAGATCCAGCACTGCCATTACTTTTGTTTGTCTGTTTTTATGAAGGCGCCCTTGGTGTCCGTCATGTGACAGATCCAGCACTGCCGTTATTTTTGGTTTTCTGTTTTTATGAAGGCGCCCTTGGTGTTCGTCATGTGACAGATCCAGCATTGCCGTTATTTTCGTTTTTCTGTTTTTATGAAGGCGCCCTTGGTGTCCGTCATGTGACAGATCCAGCACTGCCGTTATTTTCGTTTTTCTGTTTTTATGAAGGCGCCCTTGGTGTCCGTCATTTGACAGATCCAGCACTGCCGTTATTTTCGTTTTTCAGTTTTTATGAAGGCGCCCTTGGTGTCCGTCATGTGACAGATCCAGCACTGCCGTTATTTTCGTTTTTCTGTTTATATGAAGGCGCCCTTGGTGCACGTCATGTGACAGATCCAGCACTGCTGTTATTTTTGGTTTTCTGTTTTTATGAAGGCGCCCTTGGTGTTCGTCATGTGACAGATCCAGCACTGCCATTATTATGTTTTTTCTGTTTTTATGAAGGCGCCCTTGGTGTCCGTCATGTGACAGATCCAGCACTGCCGTTATTTTCGTTTTTATGTTTTTATGAAGGCGCCCTTGGTGTCCGTCATGTGACAGATCCAGCACTGCCGTTATTTTCGTTTTTATGTTTTTATGAAGGCGCCCTTGGTGTCCGTCATGTGACAGATCGAGCATTGCCGTTATTTTCGTTTTTCTGTTTTTATGAAGGCGTCCTTGGTGTTCGTCATGTGACAGATTCAGCACTGCCGTTATTTTCATTTTTCTATTTCTATGAAGGCGCCCTTGGTGTCCGTCATGTGACAGATCCAGCACTGCTGTTATTTTTGGTTTCTGTTTATATGAAGGCGCCCTTGGTGTCCGTCATGTGACAGATCCAGCATTGCCGTTATTTTCGTTTTTCGGTTTTTATGAAGGCGTCCTTGGTGTTCGTCATGTGACAGATTCAGCACTGCCGTTATTTTCATTTTTCTATTTCTATGAAGGCGCCCTTGGTGTCCATCATGTGACAGATCCAGCACTGCCGTTATTTTTGGTTTTCTGTTTATATGAAGGCGCCCTTGGTGTCCGTCATGTGACAGATCCAGCATTGCCGTTATTTTCGTTTTTCGGTTTTTATGAAGGCGCCCTTGTTGTCCGTCATGTGACAGATCCAGCACTGCCGTTATTTTCGTTTTTATGTTTTTATGAAGGCGCCCTTGGTGTCCGTCATGTGACAGATCCAGCACTGCCGTTATTTTTGGTTTTCTGTTTTTATGAAGGCGCCCTTGGTGTCCGTCATGTGACAGATCCAGCACTGCCATTACTTTTGTTTGTCTGTTTTTATGAAGGCGCCCTTAGTGTCCGTCATTTGACAGATCCAGCACTGCCGTTATTTTCGTTTTTCAGTTTTTATGAAGGCGCCCTTGGTGTCCGTCATGTGACAGATCCAGCACTGCTGTTATTTTTGGTTTTCTGTTTATATGAAGGCGCCCTTGGTCTCCGTCATGTGACAGATCCAGCACTGCCGTTATTTTCGTTTCTATGTTTTTATGAAGGCGCCCTTGGTGTCCGTCATGTGACAGATTCAGCACTGCCGTTATTTTCGTTTTTCTGTTTTTATGAAGGCGCCCTTGGTGTCCGTCATTTGACAGATCCAGCACTGCTGTTATTTTCGTTTTTCTGTTTTTATGAAGGCGCCCTTGGTGTCCGTCATGTGACAGATCCAGCACTGCCGTTATTTTCGGTTTTCTGTTTTTATGAAGGCGCCCTTGGTGTCCGTCATGTGACAGATCCAGCACTGCCGTTGTTTTCGTTTTTATGTTTTTATGAAGGCGCCCTTGGTGTCCGTCATGTGACAGATCCAGCACTGCCGTTGTTTTCGTTTTTATGTTTTTATGAAGGCGCCCTTGGTGTCCGTCATGTGACAGATCCAGCACTGCCGTTATTTTCGTTTTTCTGTTTTTATGAAGGCGCCCTTGGTGTCCGTCATGTGACAGATCCAGCACTGCCGTTATTTTCGTTTTTCTGTTTTTATGAAGGCGCCCTTGGTGTCCGTCATGTGACAGATCCAGCACTGCCGTTATTTTCGTTTTTCTGTTTTTAAGAAGGCGCCCTTGGTGTCCGTCATGTGACAGATCCAGTACTGCTGTTATTTTCGTTTTTCTGTTTTTATGAAGGCGCCCTTGGTGTCCGTCATGTGACAGATCCAACATTGCCGTTATTTTCGTTTTTCTCTTTTTATGAAGGCGCCCTTGGTGTCCGTCATGTGACAGATCCAGCACTGCCGTTATTTTCGTTTTTCAGTTTTTATGAAGGCGTCCTTGGTGTCCGTCATATGACAGATCCAGCATTGCCGTTATTTTCGTTTTTCTGTTTATATGAAGGCGCCCTTGGTGTCCGTCATGTGACAGATCCAGCACTGCTGTTATTTTCGTTTTTCTGTTTTTATGAAGGCGCCCTTGGTGTCCGTCATGTGACAGATCCAGCACTGCCGTTACTTTTGTTTTTCTGTTTTTATGAAGGCGCCCTTGGTGTCCGTCATGTGACAGATCCAGCCAGCACTGCCGTTATTTTGTTTTTCTGTTTCTATGAAGGCGCCCTTGGTGTCCGTCATGTGACAGATCCAGCACTGCTGTTATTTTCGTATTTCTGTTTTTATGAATGTGCTCTTGGTGTCCGTCATGTGACAGATCCAGCACTGCCGTTATTTTCGTTTTTCAGTTTTTATGAAGGCGCCCTTGGTGTCCGTCATGTGACAGATCCAGCACTGCCATTATTTTTGTTTTTCTGTTTTTATCAAGTCGCCCTTGGAGTCCGTCATGTGACAGATCCAGCACTGCCATTACTTTTGTTTGTCTGTTTTTATGAAGGCGCCCTTGGTGTCCGTCATGTGACAGATCCAGCACTGCCGTTATTTTTGGTTTTCTGTTTTTATGAAGGCGCCCTTGGTGTTCGTCATGTGACAGATCCAGCATTGCCGTTATTTTCGTTTTTCTGTTTTTATGAAGGCGCCCTTGGTGTCCGTCATGTGACAGATCCAGCACTGCCGTTATTTTTGGTTTTCTGTTTTTATGAAGGCGCCCTTGGTGTCCGTCATGTGACAGATCCAGCACTGCCGTTATTTTTGGTTTTCTGTTTTTATGAAGGCGCCCTTGGTGTCCGTCATGTGACAGATCCAGCATTGCCGTTATTTTGTTTTTCTGTTTTTATGAAGGCGCTCTTGGTGTCCGTCATGTGACAGATCCAGCACTGCCGTTATTATGTTTTTTCTGTTTTTATAAAGGCGCCCTTGGTGTCCGTCATGTGACAGATCCAGCACTGCCGTTATTTTCGTTTTTCTGTTTTTATCAAGTCGCCCTTGGTGTCCGTCATGTGACAGATCCAGCACTGCCGTTATTTTCGTTTTTCTGTTTTTATCAAGTCGCCCTTGGAGTCCGTCATGTGACAGATCCAGCACTGCCATTACTTTTGTTTGTCTGTTTTTATGAAGGCGCCCTTGGTGTCCGTCATGTGACAGATCCAGCACTGCCGTTATTTTTGGTTTTCTGTTTTTATGAAGGCGCCCTTGGTGTTCGTCATGTGACAGATCCAGCATTGCCGTTATTTTCGTTTTTCTGTTTTTATGAAGGCGCCCTTGGTGTCCGTCATGTGACAGATCCAGCACTGCCGTTATTTTTGGTTTTCTGTTTTTATGAAGGCGCCCTTGGTGTCCGTCATGTGACAGATCCAGCACTGCCGTTATTTTGGTTTTCTGTTTTTATGAAGGCGCCCTTGGTGTCCGTCATGTGACAGATCCAGCACTGCCGTTATTTTCGTTTTTCTGTTTCTATGAAGGCGTCCTTGGTGTTCGTCATGTGACAGATCCAGCATTGCCGTTATTTTCGTTTTTCTGTTTCTATGAAGGCGTCCTTGGTGTTCGTCATGTGACGGATCCAGCACTGCCGTTATTTTCATTTTTCTATTTCTATGAAGGCGTCCTTGGTGTTCGTCATGTGACAGATCCAGCATTGCCGTTATTTTCATTTTTCTGTTCCTATGACGGAACATAAAAACAGAAACCTTAGGCAAAAGAAGAACTGGCTGGATACAACTGACATATATGAACACATCCTAATAGGAATTCACTGTATAAATTGATATAAATATAATTGTGCTCCCACAATATGAAAAAATTAGAAGGTTCACTGAAGTGACAACTGAGTAAAATATACCTTTTAATAGTAACTCGTTTTAAAAACAGGGGTAACACACCACTGTGAAATGAGCCCCACCGTGAAAATTAAAAAATGTATTAAACAGAAAAACACTGAGTCATTATGATAGATATATCTCAGTGTTTGTAACAATATTTGTCTGGAACCAGCATATATCCTGGGCACAACAATAGTACAATCCCCAAAAGAAGCACCAGTGTCCGAAATAAATCACCGGATCTCCTAGCGCTGGGTGTAACACAATGTTACTGTCCCCTATGCAGACATTCCATATACAATAAACGACCCTGGGTCGTTTATTGTATATGGAATGTCTGCATAGGGGACAGTAACATTGTGTTACACCCAGCGCTAGGAGATCCGGTGATTTATTTCGGACACTGGTGCTTCTTTTGGGGATTGTACTATTGTTGTGCCCAGGATATATGCTGGTTCCAGACAAATATTGTTACAAACACTGAGATATATCTATCATAATGACTCAGTGTTTTTCTGTTTAATACATTTTTTAATTTTCACGGTGGGGCTCATTTCACAGTGGTGTGTTACACATCCTAATAGGTCAACAAATTGTATCTCCTATGTTTGATTCCATATACAACAGAGTAGAGTGTCATTAAACTGATTTTTATTCCATATTTCTAAGAACATTTTGCAATATTGATGGGAATTAGCAGCCTAAACAATAATCAGGTTCTTTTTCTCCTTTCCTGCTACACAACACTTGCCAGGAATACAGCTATGAGAGCTAGCTGCTTTGTATAAGTGCACAGTGTTGTATACTCATTCCAGTATTAGTGGCCATAATGAGTTGGCTATAGAGGAGCCCTCTGTGGTTAATATGTATCAGTCAGGTGGTCTTCAGATTGGACCCCACACATAAAGTTCTAGGGGTGGAAGTGTCTTCCAGCAGTAGGAAGGTTTTGGTGTAAGATCCATATTCTCCCAAGCTTCATTATGAGCCTTTAATGAGACCCCTCTAGTCCGTGACGTGCAGCCGCTCCATCTCATTAAGGAAATCGCTCTTCAATGCTGATTATTTTATTTGCAGCTCTAATTATAATTCTTGCGGCTCAATCACGGTTTAATGGAGCCCACATGGAGGGCAGCAGCGCTAATTAGAGCAGGAGATGCGGGCGCAGGCGAGCTCTGGGCCGGAGGAGGAGGCACCTGCTGCAGGGTGAAGCTCCAGCAAGTAGCGCTCTCCAGGCAGCAGCAGCCGCAGCAGCAGCAGGGGCTGAGGAGGAGGAAGAGAAGGAGGAGGAGGAGGGGAGATCACACACAACAACTTATTACTTCTAATTCCCAAACTGTCACCAAATCACTTGCACAAAACAAGACTGGAATTCGTTAGGCTGGCATTTCTGCGGATAGCAGGTCGATTTTCTCTTTAGATTTCTCTAATTGACTGAATATAGACTCTGCCCCTAGATTGGTTTCACTTGGACCACCACAACAATGCAAAGTCAAGCCAAAATCAGCAAAAAGCAAAAAACTGTGCCAGGACAGAATGATGCCATAACTATATTAATATATCATATTCACAAATAAGTCATTGTATCAACTGCACCAGGAGATAGATAGATAGATAGATAGATAGATAGATAGATAGATAGATAGATAGATAGATAGATAGATAGATAGATAGACAGACAGACAGAGATAGATAGATAGATAGATTAGATTATTGTTATTATTATTATTATTATTATTATTATTATTAACATCTATAGGCATTGTTATTATTATTATTATTATATATATATATATATATATATATATATATATATATATATATATATATATATATTATTGTATTATTATTACTGTTGTTTAGTACATTTACAGCAGGCATCTAAAGACATAAGTAAAGTGCAGTGATAATAATAATAATAATAATAATAATAATAATAATAATAATAATAATAATAATAATAATAAAAATAACAATAGTAATAATAATAATACTATAATGCAATTGCAACTCATTCAACTATGATAATAAAATAATAACATAATAATCATGATGATAATAACACTAATAATGATAATAATAATAATAATAATAATGGTAAATATTATGATAGTACAATTACAGTGCGTGCATTGATCCTCTATAGGAATAGGCCGGAGTGTTGCAGCTCCTGCATTAGACATGTATAGTGAGTGTAGCTGGTGTATTTATTACTGTACACTATACCCTCGTCTAGTTTCACTTTTTCAGACATTTTGAAGGTAACAGGCTTGTAAACAAAGTTTTATAAACTTTGATTAGCCTGTGCCCTTCGAGGTGCTTTAATGCTACTGCATGTGGCAAAGGCTGGTGGGTGAGACTTTCCGGAGAGCTCTGTGCTCTATTTTGTGGTGCTGGGTCATTTGAAGAGTTGGGCATTGCCTGATGTGTCACATGTCTAGAATGCCCCTAATACACAGTGCTCTACCATACAGTGACTTGGCCCTAGTATGAAAGATATTTAGAAAATGTGTATAAAGCTGATGTGTGAACCCGGGCACTAGGGCTCTGTAATATATCCTGACATGGTCCTTTCTTGAGGGTTGTTGTGCCGCTGGGTGTCTTGTGGTCAGGCTGTTGAATGCTGTGCAGAGCCGTGTTTTAGGCTTCCCATGGCTATAGTATGAGGCTGGCTGTAGGGGCCCGTGCAGGTCACTGGCAATAATGGGCTATCTGCATTAGAAGAGGGCTGGTGGTGTGGGGCTTGTGGGATACGGCGCAGTTCCCTGTTATTAGATGGGCTGCGAGCATTGCTGTGAGGGTCCGGCTGAGGATGTTCTGCAGCAGGTCCCTAGATGGGTTACTAGCACTGAGAATGTGCTGCAGTGTGAGGTTGGCTGTGGGATGCCCTGCAGCTTTCTTGGCATTATATACGTTATTAGCACTAGGTCCCTCGTATTGTTGCTAGCAGTGGGCCATGGCTGCAGTTTGTGAGGCTGGCAGTGGCATAGAGTGCAGGTCCTGGCATTGTTACTAGCAGTGGGTCAGGGCTGCAGTGTGAGGCTGGCAGTGGCATAGAGTGCAGGTCCTTTGTATTGTTACTAGCAGTGGGCCAGAGATGCCATCTGAGGCTGGCAGTGGCATAGAGTTTAGCTCCCTGGTATTGTTGCTAGCAGTGGACCAGGGCTGCAGTGTGAGGCTAATTGTGGCATGGAGTGCATGATCCTGGTATTGTTGCTAGCAGTGGTCCATGGCTGCAGTTTGTGAAGCTGGCAGTGGCATAGAGTGCAGGTCCCTGGCATTGTTGTTACTAACAGTGGGGTCAGGGCTGCAGTGTGAGGTTTGCTGTGGATGCTCTGCTGTCTCTCGTAGTAGATGGGTCACTCACTGGCTCTGGGCAAGGGCTGCCATGTATGACTAACTGTGGGATGCCTTCCCTAGCATTAACTAGACGGGCCAAAACTGCTATGTAAGGCTATTCAGGGTCCAGGCTTTAAATGGGTAACCAGCATTGAGATAGGGCTAAGGATGATTTGCTGTTTCTGGAGGTGGGGCAACCACTAGCCCTGGGCATTAGGTCTTGTTAGGATAGCTGTGTGGTGCCTTCCCTAGTATTAAGTGGGTTACTATCTTGGACCAGGGCTGCTGTGTCAGGCTGAACAGGGTTTTGGCATGATAAGGGCTAGCAGTAGGCTAGAGCTGCTGAGGGAGGGATGGATGTGGGATGTTGTGTAGGTCCTTGGCATTAATTGGGTTACTAGAGCAGGGATAAAGCAGCAGTGCAGGTCCCTGGCAAATCCTGGGTGACATGCACTGGGCCAGGGCTTCTCTGTGAGGATGGCTGCCTCTCCAGTGGAAAGGGGAAGGCTGATCTCTGAAATTGCTTACAGAATTACATTTGTTTTTCTTGTGATTGTATTAAAAGTCACTCCTCATCTCCAGAACGCGTGAAAAGATCTACTTTCCACTCAGATGCACCACATTAACTTGTTGGAGGAGAATTTGTTTGTTTGTCTATTGTATTTATTCGCTGGCTAAGATTGATGCAGTCTTATTAGTGCTATGTGTGGCTCTGGAGAGTGATAAGGTTGAGATGTTCCCTCTTTATTCCAATTACCAGACTTGTCACCAAACTGAAAAACTGATATATGATTATGTATCTTGTGTAAATAGAACTCACAAAAGCAACCAACTTCAGAGCCTGTGAGGTGGAAGTGCTGCCTGTGTAATTGCTGACAGGAGGCTGCCTGCTGAGATCACCATACATACAGCCATACAGGATGGGACAGCTTATTCTGCAGACCTCCTTCATATACAGTACATCCACAGACCCTGGTCATTATTCCACTGTATAGGCCCTACTGTAGTGATCATAGTCATTGGGCTTAGAGTTGTACTCTATCTTAAAACATGTGCCAAGATTCTATAGGTGGACATGGAAATTCTAGTGAGCAAGCCATACGCAGAACAAGTGCAATTGCATGCTGTGGATATATATATATATATATATATATATATATATATATATATATATCCACTTATATGTTCCATGACACACACAAACATTGTAGGGGGACCTAGATAGTGGGCTTACAACTTTGGCCAAGGAAGCTAGTTATGTATGTGCTGTGCTTAGGAGGGCAGGGCTACCTTGGCCATATTTTGGTGAAAGGTTTAAGGATCAGACCTGTGTACTATTTGGCATGGAAAGAGATAG